>NW_009943030.1:17742-31313 GCF_000696875.1 Nestor notabilis | reverse complement strand
TGCCGGCTGGGCTTGAACCACGACATAAGGGCAGAATTTGCTGAAAGTGTTTCAATTTTCCCTTTTCAATGACCTAATATTATTTCACTTTAAATAATCTGAGTGTACTTGATAGCACTAGATTTTGATAAAAAATGCTGTTTGAAAAAAATGTTTTATGCCTAAGTCATATTGTCGCTTTATATTAACTTTCTTATTCATTTCACCTTTACACTGTCCTCTGTATTCATTCATTTTTAACTAAGCTATCTTTTTTCAGTCCTAAAATAGATTTTAAAAAGACAGGAGAGCCCATCACAGTCTGAAAGAGAGCTATTGCCCCGGCAATTAAAAGCAACTTGAACTCCTAGTAAGCAGAGGAAAAAATTTTAGAACCATGTTCTTCCTGTAAACTAATGAAGATAATGTATAAGTTTTTCACATAGCTTTCCATTCATGAACCTTTGAAGGTTTTACAAAAAGTAAGTGACTTCAGTACTACAACGTAATCTTATTCAGCAATTAGGCATCCTAAGCATGGTTTTAGTACCAGTAATTCCCTAGGCAGAAATGCTACTTTATATAAAAATGTACATGGTCTACCAACTATGGTTTAAATGCCATTTTTTTTACGCTAAATTTTGTGAGCTTGGTGCATGGGGTTTTGATTCTGAAATGCTAAATGTGACATTTCTGTAAATACACAAACTGATTTTACTCCACAATCCACAGTCATACTCTTAGCCTAAAAGACCTCCAAACTAAAATTAGTAATAACAGAATTCAACATCTCTAAATGCCTGTTATTGCTTGGGCTATTTTTTGTTTTGGTTTGGGGCTTTTTTTGAAATTGTTCAATTTTAATCTAATATCAGATTTCAGAGAGATCACTTAAGTCTAGTGCTGTATTAGGCCATTTCTTTGGCTGTAACAAGTAGAACGACATTTAACTTATGTCCTTCCTATCTTCAGTCAGGAGAGCTCAAACCCTGCTGCTGTGTTTATGTGCATATGTAATTACAGTACACTTCACAAAGGTTTCTAAATGCACTTCAGAACACAGAGAGGGTCCTTACAAGAGACATTCTCCATCTGCATGTGCCCATGTCAACAATTGCAGTATATATTAATACAGGTACACCACAAATACCTTTTGAAATTGTACCAATGATTTTGAAGCATCATTTAAGTATCTGGTATCTCAACAGCTCATGTTATCATGAATTGTTGTTTGTGGTATGTCAATACCTCATGAGAAATCACACAAACCTTCCGGTTAAGGTAGAGTGACACCAATTCATTACAAAAACTTTTGTAACACTGTTCCATGTTCCTTGTTTTAATGAGTACCTGTGATACACAAAAGGTTAAACAAATGCAGAGAGCTGAAAAATATCTTCTGGCTTGTTCTGCACTGGTCTTAGCTCAGTTTAGGGGCTTTCTTTGTATTCTTGAAGTAGCTCTACTCCCTCAGCCACCACATAAAACATTTAACAGGCTCCTGCTCACCCTCCCAAAATTTTCAACTGTGGGATTTTAAACAGTGACTTAATAACCCCACCTGCAAGGATACTATATCCACTTTCATTAGCTTGTCTTTCAGTAAGAAATGTAACTCTACAGAACGCATCAAAATCCCTGCTGTGAAACATGCCATCTTGTAAGTACAGTCAAAAAAGCACTCTAATTTCTTATTCTTTTCGAAATAAAAGTTATTTGAGGCTCTGATTTTTCCTTCATTTTCTAGCTATAGTCTTGGTGATTTTATAAATCCTGAATAAAAATAACACATCATGCTTTGGACAGATGAACACAAATTTTCTCTTTTATTCACAGACCTTTGTAGTCTTCATTAGCATTGACTGAGTCATCAGCTTGCTAAGTAAACAGAACATATAAGTTAGACATATGTTTTTTCACCTGGCTTATTTCATGATGCAGAAAAATCTTAAGTTCTGTTCAGCCATTTCTTTCTTGGGTGAGAACAGAATGCTCCAATTAATAATGGCAAATTACATCCAGAAACCCATACCTGGATGAGCTTGTCAGGAGAATGAGGCTTTTCCACTTACTATTTTCAGAAAATTCAATTGTAAGTGTGAAGCTGTGAGAAGCTGTAAAATTCTCATTCCTATATCAGGTGTGTGCATATATATGTGTGTGTGTATGTGTATGTATATGTGTATGTGAATGTGTATGTATATGTATATGTATATGTATGTGTATGTGTATGTATATGTATGTGTATGTGTATGCGTATGTGTATGTGTATGTATATGTGTATGTGTATGTGTGCGTGTATGTTTATGTATGTCTATGTATGTGTATGTGTACATGTATATGTATACGTATAACACAGCTTGCAGGATTAAGGCTTTAAACTAAAAGGAGGAAAAAAAAATGAAACACATTTTTAGGGATGAAGCATTAAGATTTTACCAATTTTTGAGTACCTGCAAATAACACTACCATGTCATGAATGAAAAAGGTTAAAATTCCTTTTAGTACACACCACCCTGAAGCATATATGAAGCACTTAATTACGATGAGGTAACACAAACATCACATGTGCAAAAAAATGCCTGTTCAGATGAGGCCACAAACATTCCATCATAGGTAAGTTAATGCAGCAATTGCAATTTCTTCATCAGTTACATTGTTCACAGCTATTTCCTAATAGTAAAATAGAACTATTTACAGAGGAGAGATAGTAAAAAAAAATACAAAGTAGCCAATTCCAGCATGACAATTTCCCCTGGAATAAATGCAGCTGAGTTTCTGAGAGTTTATGTGAATACAAAGCTTTTGCTTTTGAACAAACATTTCATAAGGGGGAAGGAGAAGAATGGAAAAACCTGTCAGAAACACTGTAGGATCAAATCTGAGCAAAATGTGATCAAAATATTATTTCATTATTATTATTATTATTATTAATATAATTATTAAGGTAAGTGATGGTAGCTGAAAGAATATTTTTGCTTTATTTATTCTCCTGTGCTATTCATTAAGGAGCAGGTTGGCACCTGCCCATCTCCACTAAGGAATAGCTTAATAGAATTGTTGCTCTCAGGAACCCCAATGGGGAGGTAACCTGTGCCAGCCCATTTTTTGTTGTAACTTATTTTCTCTCACCGGATAGCAATTTGGAATCCACTTGCATGAAAAAACGGGAGAGCAGCTTATTGGCAGCCATTTTGCTGCCATGGTGATTCCTGCAGTACAGGTAACAGTTCATGGAGGATCATAGTGGTATACTAGAAGGTAGTAGTCATCTTCTTATACAGAACAAGAAATATTAGAGAAAGTAATGTAGGTCTGTAACAGCAAAAAGAAACATTCGATATATCAAAGAAAGAGGCAACAGCAGAAGGGATGCAGAGAGAAGAATGACAGGGATGACTGGAAAATTTCAGTCAATTGGCTTTGTATCATTTTAAGAAGCTGTTGTGGGACTGGGGAGGGTTTTTTGTTTGCTCGTTTTCTTCATAAACTCATAGACAGAAAAATGCTGGCCAGCTTTGAAGTAGGGGCAGCAGTCATACAGGCATTTAGCCAACATCACCATTGGGCCCTATGAATGTCAGGTGTTGTTCAAAAACCTAATTAGTGTGTTTTCCTTCAACACTTTGTTGAAAGAATATTTCATTACCATGCGAATGGTGTTAACTCACAACACAAGCTAATTGAATTCTTACAAAACATCCCTTATCATGACCTGCCTAACAATAAATGCTAAACTCTAAAGACAACTTTAGAAGATAGAATTCATATTTAGTAGCAGGACACTGACTGTCAGACTATTACGGCTTTTGTAATTTCCAATACTTTGAGTCCAAAAGTAATTCATCTTGTTATCTTGGTTAACAATGGATTGGCATTTGCCACTGTAACCAGCTGGACTAATAGCTGAAAAGTAAACTACTGCCTTCAGTGAAAACAGCATGGTTAATACACATCCCACCATGGGTGTTTTAAGTTGTCTGTTTCTGCTGCTGCAGTCCCCCTCTCTATCCTGCCAGCAGCAATTACAATAGGGGCTCAGAGCAGTAAATGATTCAGAAGAGCCGCAGCCATGTGCTCAGTCCTCTATTATCTTTGCCAGTGCAATTACTTGCGAAGTCAGCCTTTGTGCTGGACTTTCCTGCCCAATGGCTTTCTCCAAACACTTATTGACGGTAGTTGGTGTTCAATAAACTTTACTGGGTGCTTTCATTCCTTTCTACTCTTGCATTCAATTTGGCTGGATCAAAACATTTCAAAAATCAATCTGGATCAGTCCCTACCTATTCATTACTCACTCATAAATCTCAACTTATTCCTGGCCGTTCACTTACCAAGTTCACTGATTCAAGCCATGCTGAAGCACAGATCCCATCTGGGAGATGAAAGATACCACTAATGGTGTCCACTGAGTTTGCCATTGACATGAAGTGTTGGTATCAGATGAACAGTAGTTTATAGCAGTGTTGAACTGCCGAGCTTTCACTTTACTCATGCAAATAAAAGATAAATATTGTGCCTTAGACTGAGTTGGACAACATGTAGTTATTATCTTCCAGGTGAGAGAAAAATTACCCAACTGCAGAGGCAAAAGCAGGTGAGAGGCTTGGCCAGGCAAAAAGCATGCATTTAATACAACATGTAAACATAAACGTGATTGCTCTGCTATTCAGACCTGCAGGGCTGACATTCAGTACCACTCTACCTCAGTGCTTACAGCTAATAGAGTTTACACTGATCCCTTACAGGTACCAAAAAGCAAGCTTTGAAAAACAACTGCTGCTGAATAGAAGAGTGTTTCAATGCCAAATTGGACAGAACAAAGGGTAGGATTTTTTTTCTTGGTGTCAGTCATGTTACTTATTTAGGAGTCCCAGTGATTAAAACAGTAGTACTTAGAGGTCACAGAACAGAAATGAGAGCAATATTAAAGTCACCATTTTCTCTGGGTATATTTCTCCTACCTTCACAGTAAGATCCAGATTAAACTTTTCTTCATTGCAAGGATTCAAGCATTTTGCAGACAGAAAGAAAATAATACAGAGATTACGCAAATAGGTATTTTTTAAGCATAGTGATTTATTCTCAATAAAATGTGCAGATAAGAAGATGTGCTTTGAGAATGAAACAGTTTAGAGCCCTTTAAAATAGCAATATCCACTGCAGAGTTTCTTGTTTTGTCCTTGTCTCAAAAACATCTCAACAATAAGTTAATAGACTTAATTTAGCTACTGGAAGGCATGCTCATATACCTGTAAAATAAAAGCTTTTAGAGGACTGATGTCAGAACTGAGATGAAAATAGCCATTCCTGCCCAAAGAGGTTTCTAAGACATGTAGAAAATTTTTCATCTGATATTATGATGAAAAAGCAATCATTCAGAAACTTCTGTAAAAAGAACCAAGCCAAGCCAAAACAAAACAAAAAACCATTTACAGAAGCATTGGTTTGGGTAAATAGAAATATTCAGTATTTCATAATTTCTAAAAGATCCATTGCTATTAAAGTAATTTTCTCTTAATGTACTGTTTTTTGAATTTATTTCTGGTTCAAAAAACTTAAATGCAACATGTAATTCTATGGATTTTTTGTAATTTTTAAGCTTTTCAGTAAGAGTGAAGGATGACTACTGATCACTGATTCATTAGTTCTGTAAGTTGGTAAGTCTTCGTTTTTTCCTGTTTTTAATCCACTCTAACTAGTCAGTGCCCCCCTTTAAGAAAGGCAAATATATCTCACTAATTTGTCTCAGTCTGAAGCCTGCTCTCAGATCTTTGTTAAAGTATTCTATAGCTCTTTTGCAGCCCATGATACTGTGTTTTCTTCCCCCGTAAATACAGATTTGGAGGGTATTGATACACAATCCAGTCTGCTCTGATATGGAATGAAAACTTGGGAATTAGAACTACTCCCAGGAACAGATAGACTTCATGTCTTCATGAAGAAAGAGTTTTTCATGAAGTTCTATTAAGATCTGTTATTTGGATCCTCTGACAGATATTTGGTAAAAAAAAAAAATTAATAATGACTATGGATCTTAAGCTTTTCTCTGCAAAACTCAATTGTTGCAGAACAACATGGCTTCACTAAGGCCAGATTATGCCTGGCAAATTTAGTGGCCTTCTATGATGGGACCACGTCTTCAGTGGATGAGGGAAGAGCGACAGATGTCATCTACCTGGATTTGTGCAAGGCATTTGATACTGTCCTGCATGACATCCTTGCCTCTAAACTGGAGAGACAAGGATTTGATGGATGAACCACTTGGTGGATAAGAAATTGGCTGGATGGTTGCATTCAAGGACTTGTGGTCAGCTGCTCAATGTCCACGTGGAGATCAGTCAGGAGTGGTGTTCCTCACGGGTCGATTTTCAGACTGGTTGTCGTGGTTGAAGCCCAGCCAGTAACTCGGAACCACACAGCCTCTCGCTCACACCCCAACTTCTTCCTTCCCCCGCTCCCTGAGGGATGAGGAGGAGTATCAGAGGAATGTAACTCCCATGGGCTGAGATAACAGCAGTCCAGTAACTAAGGTATAATATGAAACCACTTCTGCCACCAATAATAATGATAATGATAAGAGAAATAACAAGGAGAGAGGATACAATTGCTTACCACCTGCCAACCAATACCCAGCCTGACCCAAGCAGTGATCTGAGCCATTCAGGTAACTCCTCACAGTTTATATACCAGGCATGATGTGCTGTGGTATGGAATACCCCTTTGGCCAGTTTAAGTCAAGTGTCCTGTCTCTGCTTCCTCCCAGCTTCCTCTCCTCCCTGGTAGAGCATGAGACTGAGAAAGTCCTTGGTCAGAGTAAACATTACTTAGCAACAACTAAAACCACTGGTTTTATCAGCATTGTTCCAAGGCTGTACGTCAAAACCACAGCACTGCACCAGCTACTAAGAAGGAGAAAAAATGACTGCTGTAGTTGAACCAGAACACCGGTGTCGTTCAACATCTTTGTTAGGGACATGGACAGTAGGATTGAGTGTGCCCTCAGCAAGTTTGCTGAAGACATTAATCTGTGTGGTGCAGTCAATGTGGTTGAGGAAAGGGATGCCATCAGAGGGACCTTTACAGGCTTGAGTAGTGGGGCCATGCAAACCTCATGAAGTTCAACAAAGCAGAGTGGTTCAAGGTTCTGCATGTGGGTGGGGAAAATCCCAAGCACAGCTACAGACTGAATAGAGAATGGATTGACAGCAGCCCTGAGAAGACTTAGTTGATTGATGAGAAAGTCAACATCAGCTGGCAGTGTGCGCTTGCAGCCCAGAAAGCCAACCATATACCAGTCTCCATCAAAAGGAGCATGTCCAGCAGGTCGAGGAAGATGATTCTCACCCTCTACTTGGTCTTGAAAGACCCCACCTGGGTGTATTGCATTCAGCTCTGGTCTCTCTTAACACAAGAGGGATGTGGACCTGTTGTGGTGAGTCCAAAGGATGACCATGAAGATGATCAGAGGGCTGGAGCACCTCTCCTGTGAAGACAGACTGAGAGAATTGGGATTGTTCAGCCTGGAGTACAGAAAGCTCCAGGGAGATCTTAGAGCAACCTTCCACTCCCTAAAGGGGGCCTACATGAAAGCGGGAGAGGGGCTTTTTACAAGGGCATGTAGGGATAGGACAAGGGATAATGGCTCTGAGGTGACACAGGAGAATTAGATTAGACATTAGGGAGAAATTCTTTACTGTGAGTCACTGGAACAGGTTGCCCAGAGAAGCTGTGGGTGCCTCATCCTTGGCAGTGTTCAAGGCCAGACTGGTCAGGACTTTGAGCAACCAGGTCTAGTGGAAGTTGTCCATGCCCGTGGCAGGGGGTTGGAACTGGATGATCTTTATCCTTTCCAACCCAAACCATTCTATGATTCTATGAATACAACAAGGACAAAAGAAAATGAGACTGTGAAGGTGTGTATTGTGCAAATGTGAAGAGGAGGAGCAGAAAGAATCCGCAGGATGTGAAAAATGAGAAATCTGGGGTGGTTATTGCCGGACAAAGTATCTGTAAAGACACTTTCACTGCTAAGTGTTTTACATTATGTGGGAGTAAAGTAAAAAAGGTCTATGCACCAATGAGTCTAGATTGAAGAATAACCAGAGAAAAGGGGTTCATTTAGCTTAAGATCATTATATATATTCATTCTGTTCTTCACTTCTCATATTTTGAATTTCTAAATCAGAGAAACAAGCCCCCCACCAAATCCTCCACTAGCTCACCAGAATGAAATTCACCTCACAACTAGGAAGAGTATTTGCTTTGAAATTTAATTGAAATAAGGGCAAAGTAAAATTACAGAACAGCAAAGCAAGCACCCACTACATTTTCTCTACGTGAAACTGTTCCAAAAACTCAGTGGTGCAAGATGCACATACTGTGTAAAATGTTAAATTATTCATTCTATTTGTATTTAATGGTTCCAAAAAACCCAAGCTAGTAAAACACACACAATGCTTAATGCACTTCATTTTTTTTTTTTTTTAACTTTAGAAGGCACTTGTTCCAACACCTTCTGTGTGCAGGATGAATTATTTGCCTCTAGTTTTGTCTCCATCCAGCATTAGTGAAAAGGTGTATAGTCTTCCATTCCCATGAGACACACATACTTTCACACACCCCCAAGCATGTTCCCTTCTATTGCTTGTTAAACAGACAATTCTTAAACAAAACACACATTAACATGCCTCTTGCTTTCTTAGATTTTCATTGCTCCATTTACTATTTAGAACTTCATCCCACTCCTATTGAAGTGAATAATGAAACTCCCATTGATTTCAATTTGAAAGCCTCTTGATAGCATTAATTAACATCTGACTGTTCAAGAAAGAAAATCAGAGCTCTGTAGTGCTATCAGCTAAAGTTTTGCTCCTGGATCTGCCCTATACTTCTACTGGATTGCAGAATTTGCTTCTGAGATACCTTCTGCATGTGGTCATGCTGACATCTCCTTTGCACAGTGCCTCAAATTTTGTCTGAGTCATAAAAAAGACAGGGATAAAAGAAAATTTAGAACATGCAACCCACCCATAAAATCTTGCATGGCCTGTAGTAGTTGTCAATTATCATTTAAACTCCTGAAGCAGAGGGAGGAGAAGAGATGCTAGTCAAATCCATCCTCTGTCTGATAAGAAGTCTCATACAAAATACGTAATACACCAGCTGCTTCAGAGATACTTACATCAAACAACAAGGCTGCTCTGTGCATATTTCTGAAGTTACTGGTAGGCTAGAAATGCTAATACCACTTCCTGAGCTACCATCAGCTGCACAATAACTGGCCTCCTCCCAGTCCTAAACACCTCTGTGGCTCTGTGGCTGACAGCACAGCACATTCCACAATCCATTGCTTCTCTTCCCATCATTTCAGAGTCCTGTTATCATTTGTTTAATAACCTGGTCCACTAACCTTCACCATCTCTGTGTTTTTCCATCCTTCATCCTTGAATGACTTTATGGGTTCCAATTCATCTGAAGATGATGATGCCAGTGAAAAAGTAACTATTCAGAAAGAGGTAGCCTGAACACTAAAAATCTTGCATCAGGCATTCAATCTCATAGATGAACTGGCTGAGGTCTTTCAGAATAGTGAACAGTGACATAAAGCTGGCCTCCAAAAGTCAGTCCTGCTTCTCCATCCTTCCCATTGTATCTACTATCCCATGTGTTTAAATTGTGCATATTTCTGAAATGCCAGCATACATCCATCCCTACAATAATTCCTGGAGAAAAAAAAAAATGTTTTGAAAGGAACACAACTTTGACAGATCATGGAGTATGGCTTGTGTATGTTAATAAATATTTGTTTATAAGCATAAGTGTACCTGCTTGCATTATGTATTTTATTTGTTTAAAGCAACTGTAGCTAAAATTTATTTCTGCTCCTACCTTTTTAGAAAAATGCATTTGAACCACAAAAATTTTCATATCCTCCCACCTCCTCAAGATGTATTTAAGTAAATTTCATCAGCTTTGTTCTCAAGAAAAATATTTCGTTGAGGCTAACTGCATATTTTAAAATTATTCATTTCTGATGCATAGTTTAAGTGTCAGTGATTTTTCTATCACCTGGGCCCAGCCCTCCTGATCTTTCTGGTTTTGGTTTGTTATACCCAATGGAATTGTGCTAATTTACAAACAACTTGGGAGATGACGCATCATTTCAGGCCATTTTGAATGAAAAAAAAAAAGTTAAAAAAGGAAATATTAGCTGTTTCTTACTAAAATTAAAATAAATAAATAAGTATCTAAGCAGTGAGTTTTGGACAAGGATTTATATTTTTCATTGTAGGACACATCTATGAACATATTTTCAGTGTAATGCAGGTATGCTTTTATTTTCATTTTTTTTTTCTTCTGTAGGTCATCAACCTTTCTTTCTTTTGAATATAGACAATCCTTGGTCCCCAGTTTTCACTGCAGACCAGATTCTTCTGTCTTTTTCTGGTATTTTCAAGAACAACTTGCAGAATGGCTTAACTGTTCATCTTCACAGATGGTGGTAAAAATACAATCATCAGGTGCATTTCTCAATTGTTATCATTCTTTCCTTTTAATATTTTTTTCAGAGTTAATATATTGCTGGTTTTGGAGCCAAGAGGAGGTAGAAAAAGAGAGCTCTTTACCTGCTTAGCCCTTAACTTAATGTAACGTCTTCAGTATATGTTTCTGAAGAATGAACAATTTTAAACATTTTTTTATCCCAAGAGACTTTATGTAATATTTAATAGGATTTCAAAACAGAGCTTTCTCTCTTCTTTTCAACTCAGAACATCAGTTTTGATCACCTTTGACTGAATTTTATCAGGTGAGAAACTCCAGTGACTGCCAATACTGCTTGCAAGTCACAGACATACTGTGACATAAGCAACCTTATAGAATGACTGCAAATTTTTGAGACCAGTTCCTTCTAGTCATTGTCATTTGGACATGGTAAATGTAACTTCTTGTCACCAATATAACCATAGATTTTTCCAAAGGAAGTTAACTTTTTTTCTTCTCATTATCATAATGACTGTGTTCTAATTCTCTATATCCTATTCCCTATTGCAACCAAACTCTCTCCAGATAAAAATAGAAGGAAATTTCAAGAAGCAATGATACATTATCAATTAAGGCACTGTGAGTAAACATATTTTTTTTCGCTATCTATACTGGAAAAATTCCTCTTGAAGCATTTGATTCTGGATATTATTTTCCAGTTTGGGATTGCAGATAATAAATTTATTTAATCTTACAGACTTGGAGAAAATAAACATAAGAGGAAGGAGAACAAAAGACTTGAAACTTCATTTCATGTAAGAACTAACACAAATGTAAAAGCCCATCAACTCCTGACTGTTTATATATTGCACTAGTGTATTGAAAACCCCTTTGAGGGGAGGACTTCTCACAGATGCCTTGACTGTACTCTTATTATGCAAATCTATGTTGACGTAAAGTTGTCTAAGTATCTGAGAACTCCACTGTTCTAGTGATTCCCACAGCACTGACATAGATCCTATCCTTCCATACCAACAACAGTGTGTTTCTGTTGTGGGAGAGTTTGAAACATACTGAAGTAGAAGAAGAGCAGAATTTGACCCTTAAAATATCAAAGAGATTGACATATGTTTTCTCCATCCATTTGGCTAGTCTACAATAAAATGCCTAGTGCTGCATTAGAATTTTTAATTCATTGGCCAGTAAACAGCTTGTTGATAATATCATATTCTAGCCATCTGATGTTTTGAACAATCCAGTAGCAATCTGCAGTAATGCTATTTACACTGTGTTTCCTGCACTGGGCATGGGTCCAGCTTTTACCACCACCAAGAAGAACAAAGAAGCAGGAGGTCTGTCATAACCTTCAGAAGGTTTTGCAAGTAATTTTAGGGTTTTCAGAGGCAGTTCGGCTGCTAGCAAAGTATTCAAATATGGAAATCTTTTTCATGTTCTTTGTTTCATGCATCATATAATTTTATATGGGGGGGGAAAAGGTGTACAGAGCAACTTTTCATAAAACATAAGTATTTAAAGTATATCAGGTTTGACTGCCTGGAAACACAGAGAAGCTAAGTCATTCAGGGAATACTGGGGACGCCCTGTTAGTCATGTTCATTGACCGTGGGCTGATCTTCTATGCCATATAATGCCGTCTCTCAGACCAGGTCCATGGCCATTTAGACTGTCTATTATTCCCCCTTGTGTCCATTCTAAGGAATTAAGATCACAGGAGAGCTTGGTCTATGTGTGTTTGTTTACACATATATAAACAACTAGTATATGGGCAGGGTAAAGAGTCCTAAGTGTTTTATAGTACCCTCAGATCAAGCAATATAAATGTAAGTATTAACAGCAAAGACCAGATTGCAAAGGAAGCTTACATACCACAGGTCTGATCACCAGAACACCCCAAATCCTAAGACTCATTCTGCAATACCTGGAACAGTATGAGCTGAGCAAGACCAGACTGCTCAAAGTACAGTGGGGCAAAAGTAGGAACAAGTTCCTATACATATCTAGCAAACATTTTAGGTTGGGTTTTTGCCAGACCTGAGCTTAGAAGCTAAATATTTTCCTCGCTGAGGTCAGTGGCCCTTTTTATTTTCTAGTCCAAAAATATTTAAATGTTATCTGCAAACAGGTACATGCTAGTGCTACCACTGGCAGATGTCTTAGGGGAAGCCAGGTCCCTCCCAGGGTCAGAAACATTCCTCAGACCTCTATGAATGCTTAGTACATTGGATTCCACAGGCAAGTCTCACAGAGGAAAGCTGAGAGTGTGAGTGTCAACGGGCTGAATTTTGAGACTGAGGCACATACCAAAATGGAGATGTGTTCGGGACAAAACAGGAAGCTTCTGGGGAGCAGTCAGTTGTTTTCAAAGCACTGTCTAAATTTAGGCACTTCCATTACTATACTACAGCAGAGCAGGGATTGAGAGGATCTGCATTTTGCAATTCAATGTCCATTTCAAATCCCCATTTCCATTTTAACAGTGAACATACATTTTCTTTAATAGAAGTTTATATTCTGCATGTAGTCATAAGGCCTAATAATACTTTGAGTAGTGTTGTTATCAGTCATATTCCAATGACTTTAATAGATTTGTCTGGCCTTATTATATAACACTGAAAAAGAGACTTCCCCTGGTGGCTATGATAGTCTAATATTTCGTTAGAGTATATGAATGGTAAGAACCAAAAAGACAAGACTTATTCAACAACTCTATTGTTATATAGAATCTTTTAAAAATACTCAGCTAATTCTGTTTCTTGAATTTCCCTTTGAATTCTTACAAGATAACACAAGATCCCAGTGTTACTAGGTTTGAGTTCTTTAGTGTAAAGATAAAAAGCTCCTCTTGGCTAGAAGGAAATTTAAAGCCTTCCATAAATTTTAAAAATAATTTAATGTAAGATTCTTGTACAAAACCATCACTAGGATGTATTTCAATATGTTAACAAATGTCTTCCTTGCCCACACCTTTTCCTAATAAAACAATTACAAGGGAAAAAAAAGGCTTTAGAATTCTACTTAAATAAGTTCTTCTTTAAAGAGATCACTTTATCAGCGAATATTCTGTGATTTATACAACCTAAGAATTA
>NW_009943030.1:15423-17711 GCF_000696875.1 Nestor notabilis | reverse complement strand
TTTCCCATTCACACTTGCAGTTTTATAAATGTCTGAAATTGATCTCCACATTTAATCTCCAAGTAAGCTTTTTATTCTTTGGCAGCGTATAGACTATATACACTGGGATTCCCAACATAAGACAGTCATAGGTCTGTTAGACCAAGTCCAGAGGAGGACCACGAAGATGATCAGAGGGCTGGAGCACTTCTATGAAGACAGATTGAGAGAGTTGGGATTGTTCAGCCTGGAGAAGACAAGGCTCCAGTACCTAAAGGGTGCCTACATGAAAGCTGGAGAGGGGCTTTTTACAAGTACATGTAGGGATAGGACCAGAGGGAATGACTTCAAACTGACAGAAGGGAGATTTAGATTAGATATTAGGAAGAAATGCTTAACTGTGAGGTTGGCGAGACACTGGAACAGGTTACCCAGAGCAGCTGTGAATACCCCATCCCTGGCAGTGTTCAAGGCCATCCTGGATGGGGCTTTGACCAACCTCATCTAGTGGAAGGTGTCCCTACCCATGGCAGTGGGGTTGGAACTAGATGAGCTTTAAGGTCGCTTCCAACCCAAACCATTCTATGGTTCTGTGTTTCTCTGATTCTATGATATACCAGTTCATTTTTTTTTAAATCCTTTTTTCAAATTCTTCAGCTTAGCTGTTCCGTATAGTCTGCCAGCATTTTTAGATGGTTGCTTTCATTATTATTTAATGTGTGTAGGTTTCAGCAAATATTGCAACTACAACTGTTGCTTATTATGGGTCTCTTTTTTCCCCATAGTCAGTCAACTGGCAACATTCCAACCCATTTTTAATTTCCTATTACTAGAAAACTATGCATGCAAGGTCTGCTTGTTCTTTCAGATGTTTAACATCATTACTATTTAATATGCTCCTTCAAGAAACGTTGTTGCCACAGCATTTTCTGACAGCTTTACAGTTCTGCTACTTCATTAAATACAACTGTAATTATGTTAAAAAAAAATAAATACTTTGTATGGAGACCTTAAGAACCTTCTGAATTTCATTTGCTACACAGCTACTTCCCATTCTGTCCAACAATATTATAGGAGACTAGCTTGTTACAAATTAGTTATCTTTGAATTTCCTGACAACAACTGCATCTGAAACCTAATATAGCTCCCAGGATTTCCTAGAAAATAATAATACCTGCATGTCTAGGCAAGAGATACGTACAACGAAGTATAAACTGAACAGAGTGTAGAAGAAATTGCTTCAGCACATCTGGTTCTTTTTCATTTCTTCAGTTTCAGAAATAGAGGGATGAACAGATTTCAGAAATTACTGAAACCTTGCCTTAATCATTTAAGCAACCAAAATTTAGCTAATGATTCCAATTCTATCTAGAATACTTAAATCTGAAAAACCATCGTAGAATTTTCACAGGGCCTGTGAACTTTCAGGCTTTGTGGTTTTTTTCTACTCATACAATAAATATCAATAATGCACCAAGGAAATGCAAATCCTTATATTTCCTAAACTCTTGTGATGAATATCAAGCCCTTTATTTATCCCATTAGTAATTCTTTAATCTTGAAATAACCCCACAGGTAGTTTCACAAAATTCTGTAAGTGCTTTCAGTTCTGAAAAAAACCCAACCTATCCTGTTTTCTACCTCTTCCTCAGCTTCCTCTTATTCCTTTCCTCTGCCTCTCCCTCCTTATTCAGGAGTAAAAATAAGAGACTTCAGAAACAATGAACTTTATTTTTCTAGCCGTATCACTTTTTGTCGGGAAGAAGAAAAAGGTATCTCTTTGTCAGAGACACTTAAAGGCAAGATGATCAAGAGGGTAAAGATGGTGTTTTAAGGGTATGTCAGTGGAAAAGAGGGTCTTGCAGACTGATGAAACTGAGGAAGGCCCAGCTTCAGGTGGTAGAAATGCAGAACTACAAGAATAATTTGAGTTGTTTCTTTTTAAGCACTTGTCAGCCATAGATAAGCTGGAATCTTCTTATCCAAGATGCTCTAATGTTGTCTGCTAATTCAGTATCACTGTGTAGTTGTAAGACTGTGGTTCACTTCTAAACCCTAACCATGGAAAAATTTTCAACATGAGGTGAAGACTTACCACATGGGAGAAGGATATTTCTGAGGGGAGGGTAGCAGTCTGAGACTGTGAACTACCACAGGAACTGGGGCCTCTTTAAACCCAGTAAAATACTATTTTAAATGCAGGATCTTGCCTTTTCTATCATAAATATAATTAATGCATTTAAGACAAAACAGCGTATCTTACCAAATGCATTTTTATCCTGCTTGTTCAGTTCCTTCTCCTGAGGAGA
>NW_009943030.1:11756-15392 GCF_000696875.1 Nestor notabilis | reverse complement strand
AAAGAGAGAGAGAAGGGGGCGGGGGGTGGGGTAGAGAGAGAAGAAACCACATGTAACAAGTATTTCCAATGTTGTTCGATGCAATTCTAGAAGTTATTCAAACTGTTGTTTTGATGGCCGTAAATGATCTTATTCAGAAACTGAAAGTAGCTTTTAGTAAACTTCTGTAGAACAAACCTGGCTATCTAACCCAGACATTTGCATTCATTACAATGAAAACTGAGTATTAATTAACCACTACATTTCAAGATAGGCTCTTTTCATCTATATAATTGCACAATATTTAAAGATTTGAATTCCATTAGCTGCAGCCTGTAAGCTGAAGTAAGAGATGGGTCATTTTGCATCAGGTAGCATCAGTCAGGACATCACCCGTAACCTGCTGTCACAGTTATGTCATTATGCAAATTAACACAACATTCCATGAATTTAAAATAAAAAAATCCTCATGTCAGGGAAAAGTATTCATTCTGCATTTCCGTCAGATATTTATCAGACACGTATCTACTGGAAGCAATTATGTGAATTATGCATGACTGTTTCAATTATTTATTACCCACACATCTGTAATAAAACAATTAAGTTCTACCTATCTAAAAGAAGCCTTTCCAAACTTAACATGAAGATATAGAATAAGTAGATATATTCACACACTAAGACCATGCCATTGGTTATTTGTATTTTCTACTTTCAGTTCAGTAAACACTGTCCCATTTGCATTGAAAATAGAATTTCTTACAAACATTCCTTTCAGCTATACTGTTTAGTTTTTAAAATTTGTTTTCATCTATGAAATTACCATCAAATTTGTTTACATAAAACAGGAATTATATAGATTAAATTCCTAACGAGATCTACCTTAAAAGAATATTAAGGTTGAAAGTCAAGTGCTCAGATGAAGAACTACCAAAATTAAGGATGCCTATGTAATTCACATGCACATACATCTTCCTTCCCTTGTGAACCCACGGTGTTTTTAAATGCAAGATCCTCTAAAAACATCTCAAATACATGCCCCATTCAATGGTCAGTAATAGTGATTCTTATAATGAAGTAATTACAGTTTTGTCTATGTAATATTGCAATTTTAATTCCATATTAAAAATGCAGTGCTTCTGTGTTCATCAACCAGTGCTTTATTTGTTTTATAGTTCTCTTTTTACACTTGATTAAAACAACCAACCAACCAAAACAAAACAGAAAAATCAAGTAAATCATAAGCTTTAATATTGTATCTGTAAGAAGTAATCAATGGGACACATACTGACCGGGTGGCCAGAAAGCTAACTTCTGTGGTAAGTCAGATAATAAGGTTCTACCTCCTTTTGTTCAGTGGCAAGTGTTAAGCTTACACATAACAGTTTGACTGGACTGAGCAGCAGATCTTATTGTTTATAAACAAGAGTTAAGTTATAAAAAAGAGTGTTTCTTTCTGGGAAAATTAATACTGGAACTTCAAGTGATCCACTACAAATACCACACCTATAACTTCTTGTGGATCAAGTATTAGGAGGATGAAAAATGTTTCTTGTATTTTCCTTCAGATTCTTAATGATTCATTTTTACTGCTGCATTTTCTCTTGTGTTTATCTTGTCACTGTTTTCATTTTCATTCAAATTTACACCAAATATATAAAATGCAGTCCCAACACATTAAAAAGCACATATATTACAATGTTAAACATTCACTGTACATCAAAAAAAGCTCTAACATTGCTCCCAACAGAGTTTTCCTATCTAAAGTTAATGAGTTTTAATGTACGGTTTCCTTGTACCTTTCCTTTCTCTATGCATCAATCTGTTCCTGGCATCTGTCAAGCATGCAATAACAGGGAAATATTCTCTGGGGCTGCCAGTGAAAAGACACCTTTCTCCTTTACTGGAGTTGGAAAATAAGGCCCATATTTCTCTGAAACTCTCCAGGCAAAGCATGTCTGTCTTATAAAACCAACATCATCTGCCCAGGCAGCCTCTTGTGAGCCAATGACACATGAAAGATTTTATCTGATCTCTAATGTCAAAGATGTTACATTAGGTTATCTAACTTCCACTTAACTAGATGACTTAACCTTGCACACCCAGCATTCAAACAAAATGGTTAAACAGAACAGTGACTAGGGTTAGTTCACTTAGTATCTGTATTATCACAATCAATTATTATAATCAAGGACTCTAATTAAAGAAGAACAATACAATCAAATCTTCAAATAAAAGATGGGATACTTTGTCATTGAATCACTACATGACAGATTACCTTATTGAAACTATATGGATTTTTGAGGGGATGAAGGCATGGACCCAGAGCATCTTCATGCAGTGAATCACCTTACTGCCTACTGCTCTAACATTTTATACCATTTTAACAACAGTTATTTTTAGCCTATTGCTCTGGCTTTTATACCATTCTATTTGTAGCCTATCATGTTTAGTTCCTGACTTATAGTTTGTTTTTTAACACTGCTCGCTTTCTCACAACCAGTCCCAGAATAGCCAGTCTCTTATCTTTATGCTCTCTCCTCCTCAGTCAGGTGTCTTGGTATCTTATGCTCTCTCCTCCTCAGCCAGCTGGGTTGCTCTGCTTGATTGTACTTTCTTTCTTCTTTAACTCTTTCTTCTCCAGCCAAGCAGTTGCTTCTCTTTGGCAATAATCAAATAGTTTCCATTGTCTCCCACAGATTTTAGCATTCTTTAGATATTAAGAAACAAACATTGTATCTGTAGGCAACATACAGACCTGCATTTACCCTGCAATTAATCATTGCACAAGCAAATCCTTAGAGGTTTTCATTTTGAAGTGTGCAAATATTTTGTGGTTTCCTGTACCAAAATGCTCAGAAACAGTGAAAATTAAAAATGCCACATGCTTCAGAACAAGAGACAAGTGAGTTGGACTCAGTTTTTTATTTATACAACCATAAAATGGATGTAGCAAACTATTTTCCTGTCTTCCTTAATGTAAGGATGCTTATCCATATTTATTAGTTCTTCTACTAGTTGTTCTTGAGGACTTCTTGAAGAATCATCCCTAACTCCAACAAGCTGAATAAAAATTTTAAGTAGAACAAAAGCTTCAATTCAAGCTACAGGCAATGTGAATTTGCTTCTGATACTCATGGTTAACTCCAGGGCAATTATAAAAGTACCAAGTGCCAAGACATCACCTTTTACAGAGGATACCAGAATTTTTATCCAAACAATCTTCCTTCCTGTTATCATTATCACAGCACCCTCAGGTATGATAACTTCAAATTATTACTCTCTAACCTGGTACTTTCATCTTCTGTAATCCCAATTCTTCAATGTGATTAATCGTTATCCTTTAAAATTACTAATACAAAAATAATGTCTATTCAGTGAGAGCTATACTCATGTTAAAAGAAAATCTTATGTTTAACTACTGTTTTTTACTGAACTTAAGATAAAATTGTAACCAAAAAAAAAATGAGAATATGACCCAGACCTATAGTTGCAATGAAGATAACTATGTACTTAAGCAACATTGTGTTCAATAGGTTTGAAATGTACCGGCTAAGTGTTTTCCTGAATAATAATGATTGATTCAGTTGGTGCCAGTGTGTCTGATTTTTATTAATGTCACAGCAATGGGTACATTGCTATCACTTTTCCTGAATTTGG
>NW_009943030.1:8811-11725 GCF_000696875.1 Nestor notabilis | reverse complement strand
CAGCAGGACTTTTGATGAGTAAGAACACTGCCCAAAAAAAGCTAATCATTTTTCTGTAATATGAATTCCTTCCTAGAAACAAAATAATTAACCTAGACTTTTCTGAGCAACTCAAATTAAACACATTTAGGGATTTGGAATGTCTTCATACTACATGTCTCTTTTACACCTTTATATATCATGTAACTGTCTATTTCTTTTAGTACAAACATTTGAGCTCAAAATATATTTAAATTTTATTCAATACCAAATGAACTAGAAGAGAGAGGCTAATTTGATGGAAGTCTAGAATGACTGTTTTGATCAATCATTTGTAAAACATTATCAAAATATCACTTCTGATCTGACTGCAAACAAACTTTCAGCTTAGAGCACTTTCTTCCCCAGAAAATTATGACCAGAGAACATTTTTATTTTTTTCATCAAGTGTACAGCAGTCTAGAAATGTAAAGAAACAAAACCAGTTTAATACCTGTGCAGTAAAATTTCTGCTATTCCATACAAAAGTAGCTTCTGTTGTATTTTTGAAGTTCCTTCTAATCTCTCTTTGTGTTAATACTTAAAAAAAAAAGGATAAAATCCAACATTCTTAGGCATGAAAGTAGCCAAGATTTGACTGAAAAATATTAAATCTGAATTGGTTTGACTCAATAGCAGAGGAAGGATCAGATCTCACAGATTCCTTTATAAAAGCAGACTTCTACAGCTTATGACTAAACCAAGGAGATCTCAGACACAACACGGGTTAAACTGCAAAGAAAACTTCTAGGGGATCAGCACTTCATCTTTCACCCCAAATATTTATTCAGATAGTATTACAGCCACCACACCAACTTCTGTAACACAGAATAGAATAAAAAAAATGTACTATTCTCCTACAGTTGCATTTTTTCTCCTGCTTTTGCAAATAGGTAACCTTTTATTACTGATTCAACCAAGGAAAATCTTTCAACCTCAGGCTAATAGTCTGTAACTGTAAAACATGTGAACTCTTCCACTAACCCACCTTCTAAAACTGCTACAGTTGGGAACTGGAAGTTGTCTCACTCAAAGTAAGAAAGCAAACCATGTTAGCATAAGTTTCATAAAGAACTTCTCTGCCTGTCTTTTGTTATCCTCTAATGCTTCAGACACCCTGAATAACTAAGCTGGCTGGACTTCTACCAAGTTATTTATCTCTGATGGCTGGTGTACTGTAAATTCATATAGAAAACTATTATATTCCACTGAACTGCTGCAGCTCCCTAGATAAAATGGTAAATTTTCCACAGATTTTCCTGTCAGCTTCAACCTGAAGGTAGGATTTAGAAAGGTTACATTTCTCAGAAAACAAGGAGTTGGAAGAGGTTTTTCAGCTCCTCTCACTACTCTTTTTTAGTAATCCAAATTGAGGTTTTTTCAGCCCTTAAAGAAAAATAAAAATTGAACACATTTATTATGGTTACAAAACTTTGCTGTAACAGTTCCAGAAATGTTGTCTTGAGGCCTCTGCATTGTCAGAAGACCTGAAGAGCTGCTTCTCTGCTAGAAATATAACAACAGTTTCAGGTTTCAGCAGCCTTCCAGAATGCAGTGGAAGAATTTGGCAGCTATTCCCTTTACAGGCTCATTATTTAATGCTTGGTCTTTCACTTTCTCTTGTTTGCCACTTTGAGATGAACTCCTTTTTTTAAAAAAAAAAGGATGAAGGAGTATTAGTGTCTAAAATTGATGACTCTGAAGACAAATACTTTATGGGAAAGAAGTCAGACTATGTGCCAACTTTTTTTCTGAAAGTCTAATGGGTGAATATGTGTATTCTTTTTGGACTAAAATTGTTCAAAAAAAAAGATTTTTTTTTTTATTCCCACTTTTATTTTGTCCAAATGTGGGAAGCTCAGTAGATGAGAAATGATACTTAAGGTCTGAAAGGTCCAAAGCTTGTGCTGAGTAAGCTTCATTCCAGATTGCTGCTACAGCTAAGTAGCCAGGTACATGTTATTACAAAGCTCCTGATTCATCTCCTTTCATTAGAAAACTTTCAACAGCAGCAACAAAACAAGAATGTTGGGAGTTTTTTGTGTTGTTTTCTTTTTTTTTCCCTGCTTCTTTCCATACTAACACCCACTTTGGTGCTACCAGTTCAGAGACTGCTTTTTCTGAGTCAGTCAGTGGATTGCACTACTCCAAACACAAAGCCATTGACTGGCACTTCAGAAAGTGATGTGAATAACTCACAGCATATTGGTCTTGACAGAGTAAAATAAAAGATTTGCCCCCCTGCTGTTACTGCCTGAAGGTGCACTTGTACAAAATAAATAAAAATAGCTTCCAGAGGTAAAACTTTGAGGGGTAAAATTACACTATCTGTGTAAAAGGAAAATCTGGGAGGAAAGTTGAAGAGAAATCTATAACATCAGGGTTCAGAACTACCACTGTTTTTTGAACTGCATGGCCACCTGTCATTTTTTGTCTGAGATAGCACTGAAATGGTAGGGGATTGTCCTAAAAAAGGAATGTGTAGCATTTAAATTTTTTGGCCACAGGTGGTCGTCACATCTGAATGTAATATTTTTAGGCATAAATACTGTTAAAAAGTGATCAGTTTTCCTTCCCAGATGTTTCATAAAGCAATCTGATAAATATAAAATTTATCTTTCAGTAAAACTATGCATGAATACCTTTGTTATTCAATCAGAAGCATTATTAAGTACTACACCAAGCATTAATAATCTGAATAAGAACACCAAAATCATAGTTTACTTTCATATGGCTCATTTAATCTGAAAGAAACTTTAATTTCATTATAGAGGTTATTCTTTTGTCTAGCACCTGTCATGGAAATGGGTTTCAATACACTTTCTTAACATGCTATATGGATTGTTCAAACAGCATACAATACCCAGGAACGCCTTAATGCATTACTGAACTGCTG
>NW_009943030.1:0-8780 GCF_000696875.1 Nestor notabilis | reverse complement strand
TCTTGAACTGCTGCCATCTCTTCAGCATGATACAGTTGTTGTTTAACAATGCACAGCGCAAGCCTTACTGAAATTAGCATGAAAATTTAAATAGGAATAATACTCCAGTGGGATGATCTTGGTTTTCTGTTTTTGTCTTGAGTAAAACAATTGTTGTACTTCACCTTGTACAATAACAATCCATTTCATTTATACATTTTCCCAGTAGTTAAACTACTTTTTGAAAAAGGAACCAACCCCAACTCTAGGCCCTTCTTAGCCTGAGGGGTTTTGAACTCTCTGCTCTTATCTACTCATAGATAAACAACAGGTGAATGTCCCCTAAAATGATATGTGAATCAGCTCCACAGTGACTGATGTATACACTAAGGTATCATGCAAAAATGGGCACCGCTATCTTTAGATACATTTGTGAATGGAAGTAACCAAGGCCAAATGTTTTTGGCATGGATTAAGCATATTCTGATAATATCTAATATACTGGGGGGTCATGTGAAGAGAAGTCTAAAACCAACTTAGGTGGTTTAGGTTTCATTCTTCTCAGCAGAAACAACAAAGACAATAGGAACACAAAGAAGATCTACCTATGTAGTTCCTCTTAATTTGCTCTTTTCTTTCAATGTCTTTCTCACCAGTTCTGCTCCACATGTATTCTGCCAACGGCAGCAGCCTTAGCTTTTGTTGGTTACTTGGTTCGAATGTACCTTCTTGCTTTCCTTCACACAACCTTGCTACTCTGTAAAACCACCTGTGTTTAATTCCTTATCACATCCACAGGATTCATTTCTGTTGTATTGCTCTCAGATAGTATCTACGGCTAGATACACATCACAATAGAGCTTCCAAGTTCCTGAATCTGGTTTCAGTTCAGTGTCAGAATGCTGTGTTTCAGTTCAGTGTCAGACACAGATCTGTGACCCAGGTACAAACACCACCCTTGACTAATTCTGCTGCTATCACTCCTTTGTATTTGGCCCAGCTAAATTGTCCAAATAGGAATTTCAATACACTTCAAAGACATGCTACAGTGGATGTCTCAAGAAGGATAACTCCGAGAATTCTCAGCTTTCCGTGCTACTGATGTTTCCACGTCTTTCCCTCCTCATTGTTTGTTTCCAGCTGTGTTGTGCCATGTCTTTAATTATGTCATAAAACCTTAAAGGCAAGAGCCATGAGCCCTCTTCCATGAAATTCCACCCAGAAATAAGTATCTAACTGTCCCTGTGTTTTACATATTACCACTCGGTAAAGAACAGACAATAAAAATTTTGAAAAACTTGTTTTTTGTTCCTTCAGTGAACATTTGATACCACGCATGGAACAGATTGAGAACTATTTGTAATTCTAACCTAATCTTAGCATTTTGATGTGCTGAAACTTGAAGGAGAAGAAAAACAAAGAGGAGAGCAAGGGATGCAACACACTAACGCTGCAGCTAAGCTGTTATCTCAATTTCTTCTCCTATTTTTTATTGTTTCTGTGTTATAACTTCTTTCCACTTTTTTGGAATCACTTATGGATTATCATGATGACTTCTAAATAATCTTCCTTTCATTATTCAGAGTTTGCTCCCAAATAATTTTCAACATGGCCAAGTGCTAGCCAGTGTTGAAACTAATTTCTGTCCAGTATCAGTTTCAGAATAACTGATGGACAAAGGTTAATCTTTGTACACTAAATAAGTGAAAGAAGAGAAGTTCTATCAGAGGTAGAAATAGTTCCACAAATTAATGGTTTCTTCATTGAACACCAACTGAAAAAAATTAATTATTTCTTTTCTTTGTGGGATACAATGCCATTGTAAGATAGTTTTTGTTTGCTGGTGTGTTCTATCAGCTTCTTAGATTTATGCATTTATGTGCATGTAATCTCTATTCTTAGTGCTTTTTTCCTCTTTTTTTAAAAAATTTGTTTTCTTCTGGGTTGTTTTTCCATCAGTGTTGCTTTTAGATTAAGAATAAAAGGGCTTTTATTTTTTCTTTACTTATATTTTTATCATGCAAATTTGAAGTTTAACAATAGCGGAGAAAGTTAAGAAGCTTTCTCTAGAGCCTCTGCAAATCCTTTGTACAATGCTTTGGAATTTAGACAAAATTGCTAATCCCTTCTTCAGATTGCTGTCTATTCAGCCTATGAGAATTTGAATTATGATCTTGGTTAAATAGAGCACCATGGGGCAGCAAAAAAAAAATTACTTATAGATCATACTGAAAAGATAAGGAGTGGATTTTTAAAATGTTTTAAGTAACTTTAGGATAGACCACAAAGCTCTTAGTCGTATCAGGGAAGTATTAACCACTAGAATAGACCCAGGGAATTTGTATATGTGTTCTTCAATACAACAAATACCTCTAAAATCCAAACCATAAATTACTTGCTGTTTTACATCTAGTAGATGATGCTTGTAAGGAACTATCTTTGCTCTTAAGTACAACACTTGAAGAATATCTGACTCTTTAAGTAGATATTCACAGTTTGTGAATTTTTTTACCTAACTTAGGACACTTAGGGACATTTAAGAGCCTCACTGTCTCTTTAGTCAATAAAGAGATCAACTTTCAGAGGTGATACAATATTTTTTATTCAAACAACAGCTGACAGAAAAGTTACACTATATACAGCTGAATTTTTCCAATGAATAGTTGACAGGCTTTTTTCCTTTTTTTTTAAAAGGTGCCCCTTATTTCTAGTCTGCATTTGATTAGCAACCTCATCCAACTGCTGGATTTCAGCAAGTCTTTTGTGTAGAAAGAAAAACAATCTGTCATCAGAGAGCTGTTTCCAATGTACAAGATAATAAAACCGCCCATTTAACTGCTGTTTGACAAACAGAAAAGCTTGTTGTCAGTAAAGCACTTTTTTTTCTCCAAGAATTCTGTGAAACCTGTAGTTATTTACTTTTTTTTTTCTAAAACACTTAGATGATGTTGTGAGAATTTGACTGATACCCCAGTAATAAGGTTTAAGACCTGTCCACATAACAAGCTTTGGTAGACAGACTATCAATGAATGACTTGTTGAATTATTTTAAGGATGGTGAATCTAAACCAATTTATTCAGGGTTACGGGAGTTATTTCTCTTACAGAGAAACCAAAAATATAAGGCAGGAATTAGGTTTAGCCATGCAGCTATGCAGGACAGCCACCTAAACCAATTCCAGAATCCTTGAAAACACTATTTCATCCCAATACATTTAAAATATGAAAAGAGGTTATTGTAAAACAAAAGGCATATCAGCTGGTAACTCAGTACCACACAGCCACTCATCATCTCCATTTCCCCTATCCCGAGTGGGAGAGGGAGGAGAATCAAAAGAATGTAAACCCTGAGCTTAAGAACAGTTTAATAATTAAAGTACAATATAATACTAACACTAATGCTAATGCTAATACTAATACTAACACTAATACAGGAAATAACAAGGAGAGAGATATAAAACTAATAGGGAAAAGGAAAAAAAAATATGTACGTAAGTGATGCACAATACAGTTGCTCACCACCCACTGACTGATAGCCAGCCCATCCCGAGCAGAGAACTGCCCTTCTGGGTTGCTCCTCCCAGTTTATATACTGGGCATGACATGCTGTGGTATGGAATACCGCTTAAGCTAGTTTGGGTCAGGTGTCCTGTCTCTGCTTCCTCCAGGCTTCTTGTGCCCCTCCTCATTGGCAGAGCATGAGAGACAGAGAAGTCCTTGACTTAAGGTAAGCACTACTTAGCAGCAACTAAAACATGTTGTGTTATCAGAATTGCTCTCAGACAGCACTGCACCAGCTGCTAGGAAGAAAATTAACTCTATCCAGGCTGAAACCAGGACACTAGACAATATTAGTCATGCACCAAAATATATAGCACATAATATTACTAAACATAATAATAGTGACAAGCTCATGTTTCTATATACGCATTTTAATGAAGTATTTCACTAACATTAAAGTGTTTACACATGTAATTCATAAATAAGTTTTAATTTGTTTGATGTCATTTGCAAGGAATGAACTACAATATCCAAACTGATTGTCATGCTAGTAATTCTCTTCCCTGTCCTCAGCTTCTTTAAAAAAAATGCCTTATACTGTCATGTGGATACAGGGGGGCACAATTTATATAATCTTATACTGCTATAATGCCACAATATTTTAGAAAGTCAGTCCTAGCTGCAAAAGCTTAAAAAAAAAAAAAAAAAAAAAAAAAGACCCAAAATAGTCTGACTCAATCCTCAGTAAAATAAAGCTCTGGATAAACAGCTTTGTCTTTTCTACCCTGAGTAGAATATCTACATCCAGCAGGCTAAGAAAAACATTACTTTTCCACCCCAGTATCACCCTGTATATAAGTATCAATGTTGATGCAACCTTGCTTTATGTAGTCTTAGCTGCTGGGGACATAAGCAACTGTACAGGAAAGGAAGCCTGGACTCATTTTATTTAGGGCGTTATAAATGAACAATTAAATTTGGATTAGAAAACCAGTGCAAAGACCATGACATTTCTGTTAGGAACTTGTAGACGTGCTAATTCTAAGCCATTCTGCTCTATCTACTAATTCTGAATGCAACTGCATGGCAAGCAGAAAATACTGCTTTCCACTGGTGAATTATATGCAAGGGGGGAAGAAGCCCCAAAACAAACAAACATACAAGTTTTCAGCAGCTATGATTTGAAAAAAAGAAAAAGACATAGGGGAGATCCCAGTACAAGCAGAGTAGGGGATAAGCAGGATGTGCACAAAGGGGAGTCTGCAAAAAGAAGAGCAGAAGACATTGAGCTGAATGTCATAAGTTTGTGACATTTTGGGAGGGAGCAGACATTCCTGAGGTGCAAGAGAGCAGGGAAAAGTTCCACAGTTTACTTGGTTTTGAAACAGAGGATAGTAACTGGTGAGAAAAGTTTGGGAAGGAAAAGAGCAGATAAGACAAATAAGTATCAAAGTATCACCGACAGCAGGAAAAGCAGACGAAGGTTTCAGAAAAGCTAGCAGAAGAGGGAAATGAGAGATTTCTGTAAGATTAGCAGCAGAAAAAGAGAGGAAAGGTTAAAAAGATGACAGGAATGAAAGGAAATGAAAGAAGTAATAGAAGGATGTGATTATGAGAAAAAGTAACACGATGAGTTAGAAGAAAAGTATACTTAAGATCCAATCTGGGATTGGGAAAGGTTTATAGAAGCACAGAGAGATGAGAATAATCAGTGGAGATAATAAGAACAGAACAAAAAGGCAACTGCAAATGATCAAATGAGTTGGATTAATTCAACAGGTAGAAGCAGTTAGATTGCAAGCAGAAGTCTCTTTGGAACCATTCATCAAAGGATGAATCACATTAAAGCAGACCCAGCAACTGTATTTTCCTAGGTATAGCCTAGGCCTTAAATAGCACTTGTAAAAGCACTGTTCTTTCTGCAAATTCACTCAAATAACAAGTGGATTATCTAGGTGTGCAAGCCCTGGATACAAAAACAGCATTCGAGACAGAAACAGGACTGTTTCAACAGAAGAATCTGTCCCAGCTTCTCACCACTGTCTTACCCCTGCCATGTGCCATTCATGGAACCATGGAATCATAGAATCACTAAGGTTGGAAGGGACCTGTGGAGATTGTCTAGTCCAACCCCCTGACAAGGCAGGACCACCCAAAGCAGGTAACACAGGAACGTGTCCAGGCGGGTTTTCAATGTGTCCAGAGAGGGAGACTCCACAACTGCCCTGGGCAACCTGTTCCAGTGCTCTGCCACCCTCAACATAAAAAAGTTCTTCCTCATGTTGAGGTGAAACTTCTTGTGTTTTAGTTTATGGCCACTGCTCCTTGTCCTGTTGCTGGGCACCACTGGAAAGAGTCTGGCACCATCCTCCTGTCACCTGCTTTTGAGATATTTGTATCCATTAATGGGATCCCCTCTGTCTTCTGTGGATTAAACAGACCCAGTTCCTGCAATCTCTCCTCATAAGAGAGACCCAGACCCCTGATCATTGGGTCCCTTTGTTTATGGGAGGAGTTTGTGCCACAGGGGAGAGTGCACTCGCTGTGCCTCCCTTCCTGCCTCCCCATGGCGCATTTCCCTATGTCTTAGGCTTGATAGCCCTGAGACTCTACATCCTCGTCACTCTACCAGAATGGGACAGCTATCCTCTCCACAGGGTAAGGTCCTGTCCCTTCCTAGGTCAAGGAGCAGGGTAGCTGATGGGAAGACACCCAGTTATACCTACGATGGCAGCGGCCCCACCACCACTCAGACCCTTCTCTCCCACCTTTCCTCCACCATCTGCTTCTTCCAGAGAGAAGAGACCTGGGAAGGTGGAGGCGGAAGCTCCATGGAGGGGTAGGAGTCAACTCCTAACTTCTAGATGTGAAGTGCCTATAAATCTAGAAGAAAAGACTCTGGGGATAAACTTCCCATTTATCACCAGCATTGTTATACAAGCCACAGTGCTACCCAGTGACATTTTAAATGAATCAGCCACAGGCTATGCACATAGAATGACGGATTATGGCACAGGAGGAGGTAAAACACCTTGCAAGAAGAGCACAGAGAAATAGACTGGGGCATGCAGCACCTGCAGCTGGGCGTGAGCAGCACCTGACAGGAGGGCTGACTGCCTCACCCAGCATCCTTCACGAGGAGACGGATAATGGGGTGCATGAGCAGGAGAGTGTAAGATCTCCTTAGAGTCAGATATACTCTTTTTGTCATTGATGAGGACATAAGGGGGAGAACATAGTTGCGCCTTGCAATGACAATTGTCATGGCAAGTTAGGGGAAACTTTCACAAAGTAAAAGAAAAGGTGGCCCTGCCTGTCTTGTCACATTATACAACTGGCATCAGATCTAATAACTCAGGCTAAAGTACGAGACATTGTAATAGAGTCTTGCAACTATTTTGGCATAGGACTCTGCTTGAAATTCTGCAATAATGTCCTTTATATTTGAAAACTTTAGCTTGAAAAGGAAAAACTTTTACTTGAGAAAACACACGTGTCAGATTCTAGCAACCGGCATTTTATTGCACAAGCAGTGTGATGCTATACAACAAATGCACCAAATAAGACTTTTGTTCCAGCAGAATTCTATCTTAGATATAGCTGTAGAAATTAAGTCTAGAAACTGCAAAGGAGAAACAGATCACTAAACTGAGTGACACCAAAGTAGAATTCTAATGACAATTTGAAGTTAGTTGAAAAAGGCTTAGGGCAAGGTATGGTATTTCTCTGCCTTTTTTTCTTTTTAATTCTCTCTCTGTGATAAATGAAGTGACAAAATAAAGCTAATTTCTTCATCAGAACAGACTTCTTGAATAATGAGGAGAATGGATATGTATACTTGCTGCTTTGGTCATTTTGATTTATCAGAAGAATTAATAAATTTTTTTCTTTCTATGATCATGTTTTTGAAAGGTATGCATTGTGTCACTCTTCCTTTACAACAAATGATTAAAAAGGTATTGAAAACTAATTGTTTAACACTTAGGTCAAAATTTCATTAAGTTGATGACAGTATTTCATAGGTAAGTATTGTTTGGCTAGACTGTTCTCTCAGGGTCTCCAGCTGAGCAATGTATTCAGACTAACAATGATATTTCTTTCTTCAGAAATCAAGGACAGGATTAACTGTGAACCTCCATACTTGCAACTAACCAACTGCTTATGGATCATGAGATTTTATACATATATATATGTGTGTGTTAAGGGATGTTAAAAGTGTCTGTCCTCTCCAGCTGCCCCAGCCCAGGACTCTCTCCTGATCAGGTTGACACTTTCCTGCTTGCAGTTTCAACCAGTAGTGGAGTTGAGCACATCCAAGAAACACATAGACAAGGGCACAACACTCCCACACACACATGCAGTTTTAGGGATATACAGAAGCTCATAAACACCCTCCAGGTCTGACTCTAGTAGCAAGCACAAGATTTTTCTCTCACACATATGGGTCTTCTCAGTAGCTGTCAGTTAGTCCTTGCAGCATACATACATATGGCATGGAGAATGAGAGATAATTGAGAAAACATTCAATAAGAAGGCATAAGAGGACAAGACAAACTGGGCTGACCAGGCACAGGGCTCATCCATACAAGCGTACTGACGGGCACTGTTTTACACATGACCAGCCCCTTTTATACTCCTTTCTGTCTGCCCCTGTTTGCTCCTTCCTGCTTCCCCTTCCTCTGGCACATTGCCTGAACATTTGGCATAGTTCCACCAATCTTTCTTCTTATTACAACCTCCCTTACCATTTGTCAGTCAGGTTTGCGTCTGTTCTTGTTTATGGCTTCTTTGTCCAGATACCTTTAAAACAGCAGACACTCTTCTTCTACATAATCTTACACTTTGAATTGACAAGACCCACATGAATTCAAACACAGAAATGTTTTGTTTTTTCTATAGTTTGAAAACTCAAAGGAAAGAAGAGAAATTATGATTGAAATGGAGCATGCTTAAGTGATTTGGCTGTATTTTTCACATATGGTTTTATTCAATGTATGTGACCACAGAGCAACTTGCTACAAAAGATCTGCAGAAGTCTAGGGCTATTTCTGATAACTGCTGGGTTTTGATTAGGTCTAGTGCTACTGAAGAAAAATCTGAAATTACTCAAGATAATTGGATATAACAGAATATATAAAAGAGCTGAGGAAAAACTGAAAAAGAGAGTCACAACTTTGGAGTTCAAGTGTTGTTCACTTTGTTGCCCCAGGTAAACTTTCAAAGTTTGTGGCTACGTTTTTAGGAGGGTTTGGGAAAAGGTCTTCATTTCTTTCTTATCATAGAATCATAGAATAGTTAGG
>NW_009943029.1:0-2886 GCF_000696875.1 Nestor notabilis | reverse complement strand
CCAGGCCCCCCAGCCAATAAACACTAAAACATCAAATACTGGCTGTAAGATATGACATACACGTTGGGCACCACAAAGAACTGTCATGGTTTAAGTCCAGCCGGCAACTTGGAACCATGCAGCTGCTTGCTTACTCGTTTGCTTCTTCCTCCCCCCGCTCCCGGAGGGATGGGGAGGACAATAAAAAAAGTGTAACTCCCACAGGCTGAGATAAGAACAGTCCAGTAACTAAGGTGTAATACAAAACCACTACTGCTATCACCAATAATAATAATGATAAGAGGAATAACAAGGGGAGAGGACACAACCGCTCACCACCCGTCGACCGATATCCAACCCGACCCGAGCAGCGATCTGGGCCTTCCGGGTAACTCTCCCCAGTTTATATACTGGGCATGATGTGCTGTGGTATGGAATACTGTTTGGCCAGTTTGGGTCAGGAGTCCTGCCTCTGCTTCTTCCCAGCTTCCCCTCTTCCCTGGCAGAGCATGAGACTGAGAAAGTCCTTGGTCAGAGTAAACATTACTTAGCAACAGCTAAAAACATCGGTGTTATCAGTGTTGTTCTCAGGCTGAAAGTCAAAACCACAGCACTGCACCAGCTACTAAGAAGGAGAAAAAATGACTGCTGTAGCTGAACCCAGGACAAGCCCAGGAAGCCAATAGCATTCTCGTACGCATTAAAAGAAGCATGAATAGCTGGTTGAGGGAGTTGATTCTTCCCTTCTGCTCTGCTCTGGTGAAGCCCCCCTGGAGTACTGCATTCTGCTCTGAAACCCCCACCATAAAAAAAGACATGGAGGTGTTGGAGTGGGTCCAGATGAGGCCACAAGGACGATGAGAGGGCTGGAGAACCTTGATCATCCTATGAAGAGAGGCTGAAAGAGTTGGTATTATTCAGCCTAGAGAAGTGAAGGCTCTGGTGAGATCTTATAGCAGTCTTCTTTTATAGACCAACAGGAAGAAATGTTGCTGTGTTGAGTAAGAAAAAAGGCCAAGAAGAAAAAGCTCCCTTATGCAGTTCGTAGCATAGTGCATTTGGATTTTTTCTCTTCTGGAAACCTGTTTACTGGTACTGCTACAGTAATAACTAATGAACTTTTTTTTAAAATAGTAACATTTCTGGGGGTAGTGCAAATAAGCAAGGTTTTGATTTCAAAAATAAGCTTTAAAAATTAGAAAAATTACATACTTTTATAAGATGTGTCTCATTGGAAAAGTAATTATTCATTTGCTCTAAATTCTACGGTACACCCCCTGTTTCAGTATTTCATTTATCATAATGCTGTGTTATAATTTGATTTACAGAACTTTTTTTTTAAATTAACTATTTTGTAAAAAAACTCCAAAATCACAAAAGATTGGTAGAAGCATGCAGATTCAGATGTATGTTTTCTAGTGATCATAAGAAAGGAAAAAAAAAACTCAACTTGTTTATTTTGTTTTTTAAAAATTCCTGAATTCAACTGAACTTTACTGTAATCAGAAGACCAGATCCAGCATAAGAGTTAGGCACCTAGATATATTTTAGAGAATAAAACAGAAAAAAAAAAGTAAAATATAAAATAAAAACCAGAAGCAAAGTAAAGCAAAGCAAAGCAAATCAAAGTAAAAGAAAACAAAACCCATTAGGAAAGAAAACAAACACATTAGGAGCAGTAAAGGTATTCTTCATATTCCTGACGGGTTTTTTTATTTATATGTTTTAAATATAGAAACTTTGCAGACATAGACTATAAAAGTAATATTTTAAATGTGTTATTTTTTAATCTTTAGGCAAACATTGTCCAACTTCTAAATAATAATAAAGTGTTTCAAAATGTAAACGTTTATGACAGTTCTCAAAACATAAACAAAATTAAACAATGATTGAAGGAATCATTCATATTCTTTAGGTTTCAGTTTCTGTACCAATCACAGAATCATAGAATGGTCAGGGTTGGAAAGGACCTTATGAAAAGCCTAGGGAAGAGGGAGGAGGAGGCAGTGTGTGACAAAATCAGGTTACATTCTAATAAGTGTTGTTTAAGCCAATAATATTAACTGACTTATAGATCTTTTCAAAATGAAAATGAAGGTATTTATTATGTCTTGAGAAAGCATGTCTATTTTAAAAGACAGAAATATGGTGATTTATGTAGTTGAAGTGACAGCAAAAGAGAAATTCTGTCTCTCTTCAGCCATTTTTCAGAATGCCAACCTGTTCAAGACATAGAATCATAGAACCATAGAATAGTTAGGGTTGGAAAGGACCTTAAGATCATCTAGTTCCAATCCCCCTGTCATGAGCAAGGACACCACACACAAAACTATGCTGCCCAAGGCTCTGTCCAGCCTGGCCTTAAACGCCTCCAGGGTTGGAGCATTCACAACTTCCTTGGGCAACCTATTCCAGTGCCTCACCACCCTCACTGTGAAGAACTTCTTCCTTACATCTAATCTAAACTTCCCCTGTTTAAGTTTAAAGCCATTACCCCTTGTCGTACCACTAGAGTCCCTAATGAAGAGTCCCTCCCCAGCATCCTTGTAGGCCCCCTTCAGATACTGGAAGGCTGCTATGAGGTCTCCACGCAGCCTTCTCTTCTCCAGGCTGAACAGCCCCAACTTTCTCAGCCTGTCTTCATACGGGAGGTACTCCAGTCCTCTTATCATCCTCATGGCCCTCCTCTGGACTTGCTCCAACAGCTCCACATTCTTTTTCTGTTGAGGACACCAGAACTGGACACAATACTCCAAGTGAGGTCTCACAAGAGCAGAGTAGAGGGGTAGGATCACCTCCTTTGACATGCTGGTCATGCTTCTTTTGATACAGCCCAGGATATGGTTGGCTTTGTGGGCTGCAAGCACACTCAACCAACTCATGTCGAGTTTCTCATCAATCACCACC
>NW_009943028.1:42842-69134 GCF_000696875.1 Nestor notabilis | reverse complement strand
CGCGAACAACTAAACCCAGATAACTTAAAGACGGGGTGCTTCTGAGGGGGTCTGGGCTGCGTCCTTTGGTTCTGTTGGAGGTGCGGTGTTGGTTCTGGGTTGGCGTTTTCTCCTTTTTTTTTGTTTGATTTCCCCCTCCCTCCCTTACGCTGGCAGTTAGCGGAGAAGATCCGCGGTAACTCGGGCGCTGTCACTAAGTGCTAGGTATCTCGCTGGGTTTTTAGGAAGCGGCTTTAATTTTTTCTTTTAACCAGAGAAGAGGAGAGGCGCAAAGCCCCTGCCCCGATAGCAGCCCCGCTCTGCGGAGCGGCAGCGTTCAGAGTTCGCTACGGCGTTGGTTAGGTGCTGCCTCCCGGCTGAGGTCGAGCTACAAAAACGGGATTTCGGAACCCTGCCGCCATCCATCACCTGGGCGCTGGGTTCCGACGTGCTGTCCGGCGGAGAGACTTCTTGGAAGCGGCTCTCTGCCTCCTCTGAGCTGTGGATACGCCTAAGATGTGTTGCTGTTAGGTGGGGAGGCAGGAAGGGGTGTGTTTGTGTAATAGGTGTCTTAGAAGAAAAAAAAAGAAAGGAAAGCAAACAGGCTTTTGATAAGGTTCCATTAATTGAATTATAAACACGGTAATTCTGTTGAACTACAAATACAGTTCTTGTTTCCTCGCTGAAACTCTTTTCCTTCTTCTCACCGATATGATCCATGATTGGTTTGTTTGTTTTTATAGTATGTTTCAGAGATCGTTTTTGATACAGAGTTGCTTATAGCGTAGGTCTGGTTGAGGGCACTGGGAAATGTTTATAACCTTCCAGCTTGTGATGTACACAAAGGTCCTGTTTTCAGCCTTTCTGTACCTAGGCTGGGGTCATAGGCCTTTTTGAGGTGCCCACTGAATCTGAACTAATGCAGAGCTCATGGGATGGTAACAGCAGCAATTTAGGAAAAGGCCTTCTGCTGGAAACGCTGTTCTTGGCTATGTAACGGTGTGCAACTGGATTTAAGCTTCTTGTTAATGCATGAAAAGTGAAAGGTAAAAGACCTGGCTGGGGAGTACGGAGCAGGGACAGCCGGGTGCTATTGCTGGCCATGGCACTGGTGTGTCCATGACTGTTGGGGCAGGGAGCTGTGTAAAATTCTCCTCATGCACATGCTTTTGTTGGCAGTATAGTTAAAAAGCCCAAACCTCTGTTTGAAACCTGTAAGGTCTGTCGGAGAGTTTGGACAGCTTGCCAGGTATGTGAAAATGAAGATGTTTGTTTTCTGCTGCTTGTCCTTGGGGGAGGAAAGTTGGTTGGGCCACTCCTGATGGAAGTTCTGTATGCATGTTATGAAGTCTCTTTGGAAGTACTGGGCAGTGGGATATTCAGATTAGAAATGCCAGCAGGACAATAAATATAGTGTGTTTTAATTATACATGCAAATGCAATAACTCAGAATAAGCCACTCATCCAAGATACACTATGTCTTAGCAGAATGCACAGGGAACAGCAGGTAGATACTTCTGGGCGCTGGTCACCCTTCCCCAAGTGACTCACTTGAGCCTCCAGCTTTGCCAGAATCCGTGGGTATGTTTTTGCAGTACCTGTTCCTGGCTGCAGTTCAGGGTTCTCACCTTGACCCCTCGATGAACTGGAGCAGGAGTTCCATCTGACAGACGGAGGCTTCAGCACAGTTTTAACTTTAGTCACGTGTGTTGTCCTAGTGAAATTAAAGAGGGATGCTCACAAGCAAGCTTGCATGCAAAGGTTTTCAACTCGGGGCTGCCTCTCTTAAGCTTTCCAGGGTGTGCAGTGCACAGCTTTTTTTACTTGCATGGTGCTGAGAACAAATGCCGTATCATGTTTGGGTTCAGTATGGAAGAGCTGACCTTACTTAGGACCAGCACTGATAGAGCAGGAGCAGTGGTGCTTCTCTGCTGGAGTTTTATGGAGCATTAGTTTGCACTTGGGACCTGAAGGCTTGCTGGAAGCTAATGAAGCTTAGACTCTTAAATGCTCAAGCCATCCTATCCAGCAGCATTTCGCTTTCTAAGTCAGTGAAATATTTTTTCAGACCGTGGCCCCAATCAGTTGAGGATGCCTGCAGGATACAGGTCTAGAGGGACGTATGTGATCTAGATGATGCCTTGATCAGTTGGCATAGCTACCAAAGACCAGGTGATGTGTGGTGTTGATTGCACAGCTGTTGACTCTGGGACCTGGCCTAGGGTGGTCTTACATTGCCTTATGCCTACCTGTGTTTTTCAGCCAAAGCTCCGCAGTCCTTCTGTACATCATGTAGCAATGATTCAGGCAAGTAATTCCACTGGCTTGAGCGTGGTTATTCAGCTGAGTAAATGGTGTGTGATCTGAGTTCAAGGCAGTAGATTTTGGGCATGAGTGCTGTCTTTTTGCGGAGAATGTGGGAAAGTAATTCCCAGAGCCTGGGATGCTGGCATGCCTTAAATTCTCTCCCGTTCTTACGCTTTGCCTCTGTCCAGTGGATGGGCTGGAAGTGAGATGGGAGGCTGGACTTTTCCCTTTTTACAGTAAGCAGCTCTTCCAGAGAAATTCCACAGCTGTTTCAGAGTCTGTCCAGAGTTGCCTGCTTGCTATTTAATACACAAATATGTTTGCTGCTGCTGTGCTGGGCTCTGTGAAGAAAGCAGAGAAGCCCTTGGAACCAGTGTAGGTCTGTAGTCTGTCAAATGGGGTGGCATTAGAGGAAACCCTTGCAGCCCTTGTCAGCACCAGCTAATTGTGGAGCATCTCCCCACATCCTGATCCTGGGCTGGCAAGGGCTTGGCATTTGCTGGTCCAACCACAGCAGAGCTGACTCCTGCCTCAAAGGCACCTTTTGGTGCTGGTGGCCAAGTGCCAGCAGTGTGGGCTGAGGGACGTTGTGGATGGTGAGGAAAGATGCTGAAATCTCTGGGATGAGATCACCTCCAGGGCTGGGGTTTATGAAGGAGAGAGGAGCCCCAGCAGCTTCGACGCTTAGAGCTGAATAATAGTACTTCAGCCCTGACGAGGTATTTCACCTCTTTCAGATGCAAATGCCCTTGCCCTCCCCGTCTTACTACTTCAGAAATTACCCCTTCAGAATAACCTTCAGCTGTAAATGAGTTTGTAATTTGCCCCTTCCTGCTCCTGATGCACAGAAGCTGGGCGGTCACAGAGCTTAACTGCCGTGTGTGCTGTGCGGCTCGCAGGCTTTATTGAGTAAGGCAGCGTTTCCTGGGACGCAGCAGAACGCTGAGACGCCACTAATCAAATGCACCAAAGTTTTCATCTGGTTTTATTTTATTTCATTTTAACTTCGTTTCCCCAGGAAACGAGCGCTGTCTTGTCTCCTGCCCCTTGCGTTTGGCCAGTTCCAACCAGATTGCACCAATGGTTGGCAATCTCGAAGATCATTAGTTTCCCACTTGTTTTTGTGAAGATTAGTGGCTGGCTGGGCAATCTTTGAAGCAGTGCTCTCTCTGAAGAGAAAGGAGACTGCTTTCAGCTTGTCTCCGTTCTGCCTGGTAGCAGCTGCCCAGCCAGGCATTGCGTGTGTGGTGGTGATCAAACAGGCAGCACCTTTGTAGCCCTGGTCACCTCGCAAGGTGTGCATAGTCTCCAGGGGAGAAGGTGTGGGTAATATTGGAGGGAGCTGCAATGGAAGGGTACGGGGGCAGAGGACACAGGTCTCCAGCAGATGGGGCCTGTTTGTTGTGCCTCCTTGCAGTGCTGTTACCCTTTTATTTGTCAAGCCACTCGAGATTTAGGAAGGCTGGCAGGCTGACAAGCATGGCTTGGATCCTTCTTTCCTTGACCTCTAGGACACCTTGGGCTGAACAGAGGTGAACATTGGAGCAGATGGGAATGTGCAGCCTGGGCAGGACTTAGGCAGAGGGGTGTGTGTGTGCTAACTTGCACGTGTGCAATGGCACTGTGGTTATCTGGGTGTTCACCAGTGTCATCCTGTTGACTTAAATGCTAATTTGACACTGATGAAAAGATGACATTCAGCGCTATATGTTTCTTTCAGAATAGTTTCTGTGAGTGAAAACAGTCTCCAGTCCCCACACAGCCCTCTCCCCATGGGTACTTTAGGCAGGTGCGTACTTGGGCTGATGCAGTGCTGTGAGATGTCAGGGACATGCTTCTGTATTGCTAAGCACTCCGGTGTAGATGCAGCTGGTCTGGCACAGATGACTTGGGTGGTCTGCCTCAGGAATCTGGGAAAAACTATACTAGGGAAAGCAGCCTTGCCCTCACCCAGGCTGTGCCTGTGCTAGACAGCTTTTCAGCATAGCTGTGCTGGGTGCTATGGGCACATATCTTCCAGACCTGGACTGAAGAAAAAAACCCAGCATCTGTTCAGACAGTGGCATAAGAAGTAGAGTCAGGGTGTTGAGGAGCATATGTGGGATGCACAATGCAGTTGCTCAGCCAGTGCGTGTTTTGTTACCTTCTCTGTTGCTGCTGAGTTTCAGGCAATAGATGCCTGTTTGTCCTGGGGCATAGAGTGTGGCTCTTCAGAGATTGCCAGTGTCGCTCTGTAACGTCGAAATATTAAGTGTCATCCTAGAGGGCTGAGCTGAATCTGAAGCACCCATATGCTACTCCTTTTCAGGCAGTCTTTGGTGCAGCTGAGATCAGATGCATCCGTCAAGGTGAGACAGGGGAACTGTGTAGCTGCGTAACCTATCACGGGTTATGGAGGATGTGGAGCACTAAGCCATGCCAGCAGGGAAAAGGGGGACACTACTGCCTCTTCCCCCACACAAACTGCCTGCCAGAGGCAGGGCTGGACATCGTTGGTATCTGAGTGTAACTCTCTGCACTACAGATATGTGGTACTTAGTGAAGGAGAATGTGGCTGGCTTCCCCTACTTTTCCCTCTGGGCACCAACTCATACCACTGGTCCGAGACCATACATCCTGTGCAGGTCCCTCCTCTGACGGTGCTGGCCACCCAGGCTTCAGTGTGAGAAATCCTGAAACAGGCAGTTGTGGGGTAAAAGGCTGCTGCTATAACATTTCTGCCCGTTCTTGTTAACTGTATGATGCTAACTGTGTACTTTTAGTGCTGGTGTAGTGCTTTCTCTCTTAGGTTTTCAACCAAACAGAGTGGGTTGCATGCCAAAAGGGAAGGATTGCAATGCTTCCATCACGATGACTGACTTTTCCACGGTGGAGCTTTTCCAGAAGACGTGCACTGGAGGGAGCTGGTGTGGCCCGAGAGCCTGGGACACTGCAGGCTCTGACTGGCTGTGCCTCAGGGGCTTTGCAGGCTCTGCTCTCAGTGAGGATGGGGAAAGATGGAAGTGAAGGCAGCTTTGTTAGCAACAAGAGTATGTAAAGCTTGTACTGCAAAGCTGCCAGCAACCCTTAGACAGGGTAAAATTACTACTCTAGAAGAAAGGGTGTGTGTGTGTGAACAAATGGGGGCATACAAAGACAAATAAGACTTTTTATAAAGCACGAAGCAAGCATGCTGTTAGACGCACTGCCTCTTGCCGTATCATCTGCAAACAAAACAAGTTAGGTTTTTGGCATTGCAGCTGCTTTTCCTCATGAAGGTAGCATGGTGAGCCAGACTCATCTGACTCTGAGAAACGTGTTGGCAATTTGCCTGAAGTCCGAGGCGGGCAGGGTAATTTACTTAAAAACTCTGACATAACAATTATCATCCAGGATGAACACATAAAACCATAATGTTTGCTTGCAGTTGTATTTTTTTCTATGACACGCTCTCAGGAGCTGCTCACTGGCTGCATTCACCAGCAAACACAGCCTGGAGGTGATCAGCTTCTTCCCTGACCTGCAGTTAACAGCAATAATTATACTTCAACAAGTTTTAATGTGGGAGGTAGCGATTCAACAGCCTGGGCAGAAGGCGGTCAGTGGGGTCATTTGAGGTTCAGGCTTTGGGAGCTTTCCTTTTGACCTTGGGCAAAGCACATCAGCTGCTCAGTGCCTCTGCTCTTTAAATCTGATCAGTTCTGATTGGTTTCAAAGCAATTGATTGATATTAGACCTGTTTTCATCTTCTGAGAGAAATCGCCAAATATTTGTGCACGGAACTGAAGTTCAAATATAGTCTCCCTCTCTCCACCCTAGTCTTTACCTCAGATAAAGGTGGAAGAAAGTGAGCCATTCACAGCCATCTGCTGGAAGCATCAGTCATGCTGGGAGCAGTCTGCCAGTTGTTCCACATGTTATTAATGATGAAAAGATATAAACATATGAGCACATAATTATGTTGCATTAAAATTACTTACAAAATAATGACATTAGGAGAACAATGGGTTTACGAAATCAGGCGGACAGAAGCAAGGATGTGCCAGGACTAACTTTTCATAGCTCCCTTTTGCATCTGCATTATGATACAATCTTTAATTCTGTAATTGCATCATTTTTTCCCTTTCACGGGGTCCCTTTCAGTGGATGGGTAATTACTGCATAATTCATTTTCTCTTCCTCACATATACTTTCTGCAAGTGTCCCCACATCTATTTATTTTACACTCAACCCAAACCTTGAACTGAGCAATGCTGCCAGTTCCTTCCTGGGGCCTTTGCAGGTGGGGAAGTTCTTATTCTTGCAGTATCCCAGGTACAGGCACTACCTTCATTTTCATAGCTGGGGAATGGAGGCAGAGAGCAAATAAAGCTCAACTGATTGAAATGCCTTCAGTTATGGCTGCTCAAAATGATACTTAGGGAGGAGTTTTTTTCTCACTCACCCCAGAAGCCTGGCATGGTGTAGCAATTCATCTGCTGGAAGCACAAGGACAATTGACCTCAGCTGTAACTCTCTTGCAGGTTAGCCCTAGCTGTCTTTGCTTTGCACAGGGTGGGGACTGCCCTGGTAGGGGTCACCTGAAGAAAAACTAGGTTTGGGGATTTGCCGAGCATCTTACAGACTGTGGAGTGGAGAAAGAGGCAATTTCTTTTTCTCCTGCAGGTGGTACATCCAACGTCCTCAAGCAAGGGAGTTGTCTTTCTCTTCCTGCATTGCCTTGTTTGCTGATCTTCCTGACCTGGGTGAGGCAGGGTCTGAGACAGCAGTCACTTTTACACACAACCATATCTTTTTCCAAAGGCAGTTAATTTCCACAGCTCAAGTGACTTGCAAACTTTGAATTGGAGACAGAATCGACACAGACATGTACAGGATCTGGGTGAACGTTGTCTGGGCAGTCTTCTTTATGATACCTCTTAACTGAGTGCTCAAGTTTGCAGTATTTGTATGAAAAATTTAACATAGCTGGATTTAAACATAATTTTACAACTGTACAAAGGCAAAAGGTGGAGATAAAAATTAGTCCTGTCACATGAATCTGCAGTGACCTAGGCCATCCAGGGAGTGCAGACCTTTGGGCTGTAGCATTAATTTCTAATCCATAAGATAACGGCCTGCTGAAGAGCACTGTTTGACTGTGGATAGTGGTAGTTGCCAAAGTGGGGTGACATATTCAGCAGGTCATCTGCTGCTGTGTTGGGGGTTTTGCAGCCTAGACCAGGATACCCTCACATCCCATTAAAGAATGGAGCTTGCAGAGCTCTGGTGCTTCCCAAGTCCTCTCTGTTTTGCCTGTGTCTGTCCTGCTCTTCTGCCTGTGGCAGCCTAGTTTCTTATCCCCTTGAACTCGCCCTTCTCAGTTCCCCCTCCTTCCCCTCAGTTCCTGTGCATCACTAACAAGTGCCACCTGCTTGTCCCCTTGCTTTCTCGTACCATTGCTCTAGCCTGTGCCCGTCTTTTGTTACTGCCGGTGCCACCTACGGTTTTCCAGAGGTCTGAGATCTAGGTACCCTGGTAGGGTTGTGTGCAGTCTTGATTCCAATTTAGATCTGTAATTTTTGCTTACTCAAAACTGCAGGTAAAGCCCAGCCCACTACCTCTGAAGGAAGCGTTTTAGGGGATTCATCTTCCTTACTTTTAGTCCAGAGCCACTACTGTGGGCATTCTCCAAGATCAAACAATGGATAAACAGCTGCTTCAGACCAACTCTATAACAATAGTTTACACCTAAAAAATATGCTGCTTTCTGTCCCATTTCTCAGTGTGCCGTTGTGTGCAGTCTTGTTTGATCCCACCTACCTTCTACGATTAAGCCTAGGTGGACGTGTCATTTTATGGGCCTGAAGATGGGATAGAAATTACATCAGTTTATAGAGTGAGGAAGACTGGCTGCTTGTGATTTTGTTTTCTGGGAATGAATAGCAACATGATAGTGCAAGCAAGAGTGCAGGTTGAGAGGCTGGGCTTCTAGCTGAAATGCAAGTTGGTGCAACTCCGCCGCTTCCCAGAGAAGTGATGTCTGTAATCCCAGCAAGTCATTAGATGCTTTTGGCCTGCATGTCAGTCTCCTGACCAATTTGCAGTGAATTTCTTCCTACAGCTTTGTTCATAGGAGGGGAAGGCTGCTGTTATAAACCTCATGCTGCAGTAAGAGAAGATGAATCAGAGATTTCTGATTATGTTCAAATGAGTATAACGATTGGCCTTTTTTATGTCTTTTGGGTTTTTTTGTTTCATTAAACTAGATGAGGAAAGGTGGATGATACTAGAAAAGAAAATACATTTACCAACAAAATCTGGTCTTGGAACAGACCAGGATGACCTGCAATGAAACAGTTGGGATGAGAATGATTTTAAAGTCTGGTTTGTGTTCTTGGGAATTTGTGATGTAAATCATGGCCGTGATACATATAAACCATGTCAAACTAGATTCATAAAATAATGACAGAACAGTGTCTTAAAAATTTTCAAATGGGTCAATAAATTTTGCACTTTTATAAAATAATTAATAAGCCAGATGCCAAAACCTGGCACAAGCCAATTCTCCCTGCTTTACCACTGGGTCTAAGTCCAAGAACTAGTATCTGAGTGCTGAACTTCACCTATTCAAAAAGGAGAGACTACTAAAATCATGGACTGGTTTTCAGCTGGGTACTTGGGAGTCAAGGATGTTAGTCCATGAAAGGCAACTGGGAGAAATGGCTTGTATCAATGGAGAGATTTACACATCTTTCAGAGTTGGGAAGAGAAGATTGTACATCGCTGGCCTAGCCATCTCCAGCTTGGAAGGTGGTGTTGAGCCTGCATACCAAGGATCTGGTCTGGTGTTTGTGTAGGTATCAGTTAATCCCTGACACAACCTTGTTGTCTGTATTTTGTAGGTGTGATTTTTTTTTTTTTTCTATTGAGGCAAGCATACTTGGGCAGATTTTCAGCAACAGAAGTTGCCAGAGCTCCCCTGGGAAAGAAGCAGCTCCTTTGTGGGGTAGCCTCCATGCTGGGTGTGCCCCACTGGCCTCTCTTCACCCTTGGTTTGCCTCCCCCTCTCCTCTTCTTCGCAGCATCTGTGGTTGGATGCTGAGAGGCAGGGACAGGGCTTCAAAAAAGCTGGCTCAGCAAAGGAGGTGGAGAGCCAGCTGATGCCAGTATTAATATTCTTTCAAAATTGATGGATGAGACGATTATAAAATTGCAGAGGGAAGTGGAACTTAACGGAAGCCGTGTTTTAATTGCATTCTGGATTTTTTTCAGCAGCCAGCTTCTAAGGTGCAGGACAGATAGAGCCATTTTGTGAGGATGTTGATGCGAACTGCACAATGTATTATTCTTAAGAAAGAGAAAGAAAAGCTGGGACCAGCCTGTTTTTCACACTCTGGTGCTCTCAGTCTTCCTCAGTGAACTGCGTGGTATCATGCTGTGTCTAGACAGTGAATCAGACCTGAAATACTGTCTTGATGCAGCTAAAGGAAAAAAGAGCCTATTGCAAGTACCTGTGCTGTTGAGGTGCCCAATCCTGTGAGGGATATTTAGGTGCTGGACTTTTAGTTTCCCTTGGGTGCCCTTTATCCTTGCAGAAAGGAGTGAGGATGCTGGAGCCATTTGGCTTGTGATGGCCTGCACTGTGGGTTCATGTTTTCTCCACGCATGCCAGCCTTCTGGAAACTGATGCCTGCTTGCCTCTAAGCTGGAAAAGATCCCTTTTCAGCTGATGAAGCCCCATGCTCTTTCTGTGAGTAGCATTCCGAAATGGATGGCCTGCCTTACAGCGGAAGGGTTCTTGCAGTTCAGTTTACACACTTCCTTCTCTTTCTCCTTGTTATTAACTCTTGTTTCTGTTAGGAAGAACACCTTCCTAGGTCCCCAGACTGTCTGCACTGCATGTCAGGTGCAGACACATCGTTCATGAGCAGAGATAGACACTGTATGTATGCTGCACCCATCGGGACTGCTTCTGCCCTGATTGGGTCCATGGCTGGGCTGCTGTCACTGGTACAGCTCCCTTTGCTTCATGAGTCTGGCTTTTGAACCTTGCAGTGTGCAGAGAAAGTCCAGCAAGCATACAGTGAAGTGGGCTTTTAGGCCCTCCATGAGACAGAAGTTCATTTTTAATTTGATGCCTCTGCCAAATGTCATTCAATAGCTTTAGTAGGTTGGCTTGCATGACTAGAACATCTTTGTGCCATACGTTGTGCAGTCCTGATAGCCGCTGTGGTCAAACACTTTCCTCTAAGCAGTAGTAGTATATTTAGGTGGCCTGCAAAGCAAAGGGGAAGGCTTTAAGAGCAGGAAAATAACGATTTTAGGCATAATGGATGTTGGTGAGCTAGAAGCAGTGGATAGCTGATTTCTAATGAATGTTTTCTTGAAAATATGGCCCAGATGTTTGTGTGCTGCAGGAGATTTTCTCCTGGAGAGGTGTTTTGCTTGAATATGGTTCATATCCAGAATTGGACCAAAGCGTTCTCCACCCAGTTATGTTTTTCTTCATGTGTTAAGAAAACCAGTTTTCTTTGCAGCATTTTTCGTTGGCTTTTCTCTCCTCTGGGACTAGAACTTCCCTCCACAGTCTCCTTACCCCAACCACAACTTGCCTTAATGGTGCTTATTTTGAAAAAAGTACATGTGTAGGTGATTTTGTGAAGAGGAGAGAAAGCATTAGCCTTTTCTCTTGCTTTGTCCTGCTTTCTCCCAAGTCAATAGCTGAGAAGGAGACAACTTCTGAGATGTTCCTGCTCAGGAGTGTGCTCTTCATTAATGTCTAAGTCTTACAAGTCCTGGTATCTCCCATCAGCTACAGGTGAAGCTGCATAAGAGGAGGTATGCTCAGGGGCTTGGAGGGCAGCTCTGTTTCTAAAAGTGAGTAATTTGGGGTGGAGATGCTCTTCTGCCTGAGTGCTTTTAGTGTGTCTGTTCTCTCTGCCTCTCATACCTCGGGAAGATTTTCTGCGGTCTGATGGGGCTGTGGAGCTGGAGGAGCTGCTTGCTTATCTCCCTGGGACAGCGGCTGCAATCCAACTGGTGAGGTTCAAAAAATAGTTCCTTTTGCTGCGTTTCCTGCTCTGGTGTTGGTTGGTATTTTAATGGCCTCAAGCTAACGTGAGGGAGGGTTGTGCACCAAAAAGCTGGACTGCTGTGAGAGGAAAAGTTTCTTCTGTTCTCAAACCTGGTGTTCTTGCAAGGTGGTAGAACGGGTTCGTGAGATGTGGTTGTAATCCCTGTGAGTTACAGAGGTGCCTTGGCTGAGCAGGCAGCAAGTGATGAAGGTGAGCAACAGATCACAACAGCCTTTGACATCCTAAAGGAACTGAAATCTTTGTGGTGTTTACTCTGAAAATATCCTCTCTGCCTTTCCAGAAACGCATTGTTTACATACGCACAAACTTCGGAGTTTTGCAGTATATGTGCTTGCGTTTTTTGTGCGTTGAACACAGCTGGTAATGCTGACAGGAGTATTTCTATTGTACAAACGCTGCTTAGAAGGTAGAAATTTGCTGAGAGTGGCACTGGAAGCCCAGCAATTCTCCCTTCAGCAAGGAAGGGAACTGCCAGCGGCTGAGCTGTGCTCGGCAATGCGTGTGTGTGGTCACAGCAGGACCGGGGGTGCTGAGGTGCTAGTGTTGTTATTTGGAATATTGAAATTCCTTAAGCTTATTTTTTTCTTACCAATACTTTCCAAATAAAATTATTTAAAGGTATAAACCTCAATTATGCTATTTTTCAGATGCTTGGAAGCCTGTTTTCTTCTTTCCACCATGGTAGATCTGTTAACATCAGTGACTACAGCTTCAATTTGCTTGTCCAGGTATAACTTGTCTTCACTTTTGTGGAATCAAGGCTTGTCTGGTACTCTTTGACCTGATTGTCGCAGAATTTCCTTTTGTTTACTGCACTGTTCTGTATGCCAGTTTCCCTGTAAATGTTATTAGAATGGGCAGTATAGGCCTGATGCCAAGAATAAGGGGCTAATACATATACATTTCTTTTTATTTTGGAGCTCTTGTGATCTGCGCTTGCCTGGCAGGGTGGTACTGAAATTTCACAGAAGAATGCCTTTTTCATCATTTAATTTCAAAGTGCTCTAACAGTGTCCACCCACAGCTCCAGGCATGGCAAGCAACACACCAGAGCCAGAGTCCATCCAGCAGCAGGAGATGGGGACAGAGACGGGGCTAGGGACATGGCTGCAGACATGAACCTGAGGTCCATCCAGGGACAGGGCTGGAGAACAGCACTGCCGTGGCACCCTTGGAGCAGGCAATGATGGCCCTAGGGGGGCTAAAACAAGGTCCTATTTCTATTTTTTGAGTGCCAGGCCAGTGCTGTAGCCATTTTGCTGTGTTGCTTATTCAGTGTTTCATTTTAGGAGGCTTGAAGGTATGTTGCTGTAGCTGAACAATGCCTCCTCCTTGAGATGGCTGCATTTGCAGTATCTGGCTGCTCTGTGTGTGCAGAGCTGGGGACAGAAGTGCTTGTTAGCCTTTATGGTAGCTGAGGGATCACAGACGCCCCCAACACATGGCTGTGCTCAGCCGGCTGCTGCCCGCTGCTGCAAAGTGTGATGTGTCTAGTGTCGTCACACCGATGTAGTTTCAGAGGGACATGGCAGCTTTTGCGCTCAGGGCTGTGCCAATCTAAGGGCACATTTATGCCAGAGGAGATGCTTGATGAGAGGCCAAGATGGTTATCTGTGTTACTGATGTGATGATTAATAGACTGTGTTTGTGGTTCTCATTAGAGACGTGTGGAAGATTGGCATCAAACAGAAAGGATATATATATGCGTGTGTGTGTAATTTACAACATCTGCTGCTCAAACCTCTTAATACTTTTACTTGCTGCCTTCCACATGGGGAAGTGGGAAAAGGAAGCTGGAAAATGCTAATTGTGTTGTGTGCTCTCAAACAGAAACAGAGGTGGCTGTATCATGCTTTCCACAGAGGCTCGATGCTCCGGGATGCTGTTGTCACTGTGGATCATCAGTGTACTGCAGGCCCACTGCAGGAAGAGAGCAGGGGGATCTGATTTTCATAGCCTCTGATGTCAGTTTAGAATTGATAATTTGCTTCCTTTATACAGAAATATCTTTATAGGTGAAATAAATCAAAGGGCTAGGTTCTTTGGTCCAAATCTGGTTTTGGCGTTTGCTGCATGCTCAACTGACTGAATTAGTTCAAATGGAAAATGCTTTTTCCCAAGCCAGAAAACTTCCAAGAAAAAAATCATTCCACCTTTTTATTTATTTATTTATTTATTTTTACATTTAAAAGCAAAATATAAAAAGATCCCTCTTCTCTACTTCCTTCTCTCACCCTCTTTCTTCTATGTTTGTCTTAGTGACAAAAGTTTGCAGGAAAAAAAAGTTGTGTATGGACTCTCACACATGCATGTATGGAGGAAACCCCAAAATACAGGATATTATTGACTTGCCACAAAACAGCTGGTGAAAAGGAGTGATTTATGTAAATTTACTTTTATGAATAACATGCACTTAGTAACTTGCAGTGACTGCAAGTTATTCCACTTTGTATTCTGGTGGTACATAAACATAGCTTTGATTCTCCACTTTTTTGCCCTTGCTTATTTTTTTTTAACTACAGCACAATTGCATTGATTTAAAACTAGTTTAGGGTATTGGACAGCTATGTCCAATTATTTTTCTGTTAGCTCACTAGCTTTTATTTAATATTCGTTAGTTCCACAGGTGGTGGCAACTCCCACCTCTGAAGTGTGCCGTGCACTTCGAGTGGCCTGATCTACCTGCATCCCAGTTCAAGAGCCTCTCTTCCCCAATTTGTTCATAATACATGGGTCTGAGCAAAAGCCAGCAACTGCATTTTGAGAATCATTGGTATGATATGCTGCATACTCTGAAGATGTATCAGCTTCCCTCTTTTCCAAATCAGATCAAAGAGTGTAAGGTGCAGATCCTGTTTTATTTCAGCATGGCTAGCTTATTCAGTAGAGGATGCAAGAAACACATGCAGTCATCTAGGTGGATGAAAACATCTTTGAGTGTTTCAGTAAGATCACAAATGGCAAAAATTCTAACCTTTTTTTCTTCACACTTTTCTGTGTGAAATAAATGTGTCTCTTCCAAGAGAAGAATATCCTTGACAGTACTTTTAAAAGCTATTGGGACACTGTGGGTTAAATAAATACCTCTGACCATATTAACTTTTATTTTCTTTTCTTGCCACTTTTCTGATTGCAGACAAGATATCGCAGGCAAGAAGCGAAAGAAAAACAAAAAGTAAGATAAGGGAGCAGTTAGTGTTTGGGTTTTGTTTGTTTTACTCCTTTAGTGCATCTTTCTTGTCTGCATCTGGTTCCTGGCAGTGTTTTGTGACCTCCCCTGGATTCTATGAGTGTTCTCCATTCGAAGCCCCCCAGAGCAGGTAGAAAGCTACAAGTGAGTACTGAAAGCACTGAACTGCCCAAAAGGAACAGCATCTTGCAGCAGCTCTCTCTCTTTTCTCCCATGTTGGTGAACATTGTGGGGAATTGTTTAAACCATTTGAACGTTACTGCAAAATAAAAAACCCAAAAACCACAAAACCTTCAATGTTTGGAGATGATTACAACGAGGACTGACAACTACTATTCCTCCTAGGACACGCATTCACAGCTGGCCTTATTTTAGTACATTTTAAAAGTTTTTGAAGATCAGCTTCACCTGGAAAGCTGTGATTTGGTTGTAGTATATTATTCTTGTGTATCAGGATACCTGCGTTTAGACTCTGAAGCTTGAGTATTCTTGGAACATACTTGAAATGAAAACTGGGAGTCACACATTAACTGAAGAAGAAAATGTCTTAGGCCACTGCAAAAATCATAAACAGAAGAAATGCAAGTTTTTTAATTCTTTAGTGCTGCATAAAAGGAAACTGCTAAACATGTTTTCTTGGTAAGCAAACCACTCTGTGAACTGTATTTTATTACTTTTTTTGTGAATGTCCTCAATTCATCAGCTCCTGTTCTAAGATTGATTGCTGGCATTTTACCTTCTGCAACCAAAAAGCTAGAAGAGGCAGGCTTGTAGGAGTAGCAATTTCAGGAGATTGGTTGGAATCTCAAACTACTTATTAGGTTTGTTTGAGTTATTGGGTGATGTATTTGATTCCTGGTATTTTGTTTCAGAAGTACATAATACATAAATTTGATTAGAATACTGCTCATACACTTTCTATCAGTCTTTTGGCTGGATTTTCTAGCTTCTTAAAGCACCAAACTCCACGTATTGGCAAAATTTCGTCCTATGAATGTCTTTCCTATGAAAAGCTGGTGCAAAATAGTTCTGTTCTAGCAAAGGGAAAGACTAGTAGGTGTGCTGCACCGCCCAGATCTGTACAGGTCTCTGCCACTTTGAGGATGCATATACATGAATTAGCTATTCCTTCATCACAGTTTAAAAGTCTCTCTTTCACTGTGCCTTGGTTGCAACTGCACAGCCTGCTTAAAGCTGTCACATCAGTAGAGGAAGGCAAAATGTAGCATCCATATGTCCTTACCTGTTAAGAAAGGGTGCTTGGCACCTGGGAGGTACAAACACCATCTTGTAACCCCAGGAAAGCTAGAGAAGCGGTAGCCTGAAGTCTATACATTGCCAGCTTCCTAGGTCTTAGAGTGCAGTGGATGTTTGGAAGCCACAAAAATAGATGGCCATGTGCCCAGTGCATGAAATTAATAACTTCACTGTATTTCTTTTTATAGTGAAATTGCGTTTTTACCTCTCCACTAGAGATATTTTAGCAGGATACAAACCCAGCAAAGCATTTATTTTTGGGGACATAGTGACTTTGGCACAGATGTGATAAAACTAGCTACTCTCTTGATGAAAACAGCCTGAGCTGGTAATACTGCACTTTTGCATCCTCTCTAAGGAAATTGGGCAGTGAAGCTGTGGTGAATGGACATTGTATTTCTTTATGCTCCAGACTGACGTTGCAGTGCAGGAAAGAATATGTTGGACAGGCATAGCTATAGCAAAGTTATATGACCATGATTTTGGAGTAACCATGGGATTACTAACTAGCTAGATAATAGAGTATTATTTCATTGCAATTTGACTTCACTTTTTACTGACTCAGAAATTTGAACACTTAACATTTGAGTCATGTTTTTTAAAGATGTTTTAACAGGTCTTTATGGGTGCATTTCACTGCATTCAAATTAATATGCATGTAAAAGCTTGAGATCATTAAGGCTGTTTGTGCTTGTGAATTGGGCAGTTAGTGGCCTGGCTACCTGCATTTTGTGTTTGCATGCAAAATAATTTGCATTAGCAGTAAAGCATTCCGTGTGCATATAGCGTATGTTATAAGTAATCTTCATGCAAACAAATTAGGTCTGGGAAATGTAGGAGGCCATGTAGGTAAGACTGGATACTTGCTGGAGGCTGGTAGATTGTGTCTTGTCTTAAAAAGAGAAGGGTTAAAAAAAGACTGAATGGAGAGGATGGGGGTGACCTGGTTATTGTAGTCAGGATCCAGTCCACTTCAATTAATGCAGGACACTGTTGATGTTAGAGAGTTATGCAGGGCTCTGTTTCAACTGATCTTCAAAATGACTCAGTGTAAGAACTGACAGTAAGGTCATGTGGGTCTTTTTTTTTTTTAAGTAGACCTGTTTGATTAATTAGGCTATGTTATATGGCCTAGTATTGGTTAAGCATGCCCAGAGTTACTGCTAAGAGTTCAACCTTTAATTTTCTGCTGGAAGCAACTTCCCTTCAAGATTCAGAGATGTACAGCAGTTGTCATTAGAGATTGTTACATATTAAACCCCAAAGCACTGTGGAAATTATGGGGGCAGGAAAGATGCTGCAGAAGGTAGGAGGGGAATTAATTATATGACAAGAGCCATACTGAACAAGCGGATGGCTTAACACTCGGTGTCACAGGGAGAAGATTGGTTGTATTGGTGTTTAGTAACTACTTTCACCACGTCTGTGTATGTGCATATAATATACATATAAAAATTACTGCTGCTGTGATTATGTATAATGGCTTATTACGTAGTTGTTTGAACAAGGCAAAGAGAAAGTGAGACTTCCAGACTCGTATTTCTTTTGCTCATTACGAATACTCAGTTCCTCCCTCAACACCCCCGTGCATTCCAAAAGTTGCTTGCGTGTTATCTGTATTGCCCTTGCTTCCTGCTCGCTCTCTGTCCCTACCCACCCCACCCCCCTTGTTCCTGCCCTGGCCTCCAGCTCCGGTAGGCAGCCCGGTGTCTTTTGTCCTGCTCTCTGCATGCTCTACATACCCTTCTTAATCTTCAGTAACGCACATGTAAGGCAGAGTTTTAGTTTCTCCTTAATTTCTGTAGCAGACGTTTGTTAGTGTGGTTTTTTTTTTTTTTTTTTTTAATAATTGTAAGAAGGTCTTTGTCCAGTGTTTGTTTCCAGATTCTGTAGAGGATGGGTGGAGACATTAGGAAAAGAGTATTTCTACAGGGAAACTCTCTAGGTATAAATCTTGCCAAACTTCACATGGCAGAAAAAATCTTCCTCTCTGCAAGTAGATGAAGAGATGAAGGTTCTACTGAGGTTCAGATTCTCAGGTTTTATATCATATGAAGTTTGTGTCCACTAAGGAAAAGTCTTCATCTCTCATACTGTTGATTGTTTAAAGTCCAGAGGCAAAAATCACGTCTGGAAGTGTGAAGCTGTATGCCTGTGGGAGGGCTCTGTTTACCACAACTGTGTCTTTGTAGGGCTAGACTTGGGGCAATATGATCGGGCTAGCCAGGACATGCAGTGGGATGTTTTCTATGATTTTTTGCTGATAGCAGAAAGACACAAGAAATATCTGGTCACAAAATCTCCTGGGCAAACACATTTAACCAGCAAAAGGAGTTTGAAGCAATGCTGTGTTGTATGCCAGTGCTATCTGTGAATGGGTGTTGGGTGTCTCAAGACTAGCTTTGCTTTTGTGTGACACGTTAACCATGTGCTGGCAAAGGTTACAGGGTGGCATTGGGGGTCTATTTATCCCAGCGTATCATTCAGTTTGGTGTTCTTCCTCCAGAACAAGACTGGCTTGTTTTTCTAGTTGGATTTTGATCCAGAAAAAGTAACCCCTGTCATCAGTGAACCACTGTGTGTGTGTGTCATACATGACATGTCCCAAGAGCATGGCATGCCCAGCCTAGCAGTGGTGGCCAGCATTGAGTCCAGAGCAGTTCTTTCCCTTTGAGCCGTGTCTGATATTGCTGCAGCCTAAGCTAAACTCAAGCCTCTGAATACTGGCTTAGCTAACTTGTTCTCTGGGACTATTCAGTCTTCCCAGTCAAGGCAAACATCACTTCATTCCCCCTCTCCAAAGACAATTGTTACTCGCTTTTTTTTCTTTTTCCCCTAGGATTAACAACTCTCAGTGGCACCTCTGGTAATGTTTCATTGCCATGCAAAAGGAGGAAAGCACTTTGTCAGCAGCCTACTTCAGGCAGAGAAATTTATATCTCTGAGAAGCATATGTACAGAGCAGCAATTACTCAGATCATCAATATTTATACAGCAGATAATAGTCATCATGGACAAGATGAATACTGTCACAACAGCAGTAGCTGCTTGGGGGGGGGAATGTAAAATATAATTGCTAGGTTTCTTTAAACGGGGTAATTATTTGACTTTCAAGTGATTGGTGAAGATAGCTTGAAGTCTGAATTAAATGTTCAATGGGAGTTCATCTGCTTCTAGGAAGTAAAGGTAATGCCCCTACTGTCTACCCTCATGTCACATGGTGAAAGCTGCCTGGGATGTCATCCTTTACTAGTGGCTTTTCCTGAAGGCAATGCTGGTGCCAGTTGCTGAATGAGGAATCACAAAAAATACAAACAAACAAATAAAAATAAGCAGCTTGGTTTGGAAATCAATTTTGGTAAGGTCTGCTGTGGATGATGTGGTGGTATGGCCACACATGCTTTGATTTTAAAAGCCACAGCTCAGTGATGGTGGAAGGTGGTCATCCTTAGGGTGGGTTTTTTCCCCAGAGTTTCCAGCATCCTACTTGCTGGCTGATGTGACACTGGTCATCTTGGTGGTGCCTGACTGGACAGGCGGCCCAGTGAGTCCCCATCCTGGCCTCCCGCTTGACAGACGTCTGGAGGAACAGCCTGGGTTATGGCTTCCTGTTTGCACAGGAGATGCAGCTCCAGATTTCTGCAAAGAGAACGCACATTTTTAACCTTTATATGTTGGTGTGATTATTAGGAGGCTAATCTTCACTGGCAAGGAAATCTGCTGGGTTGCCCTGTTTTTGAGAAATATTAAATTGAGAACTACCTGTGTATGAGCTGATTTCTACAGATAATTTACTTGCTGACTTTTTTCTTCTGCTTTTGAAATGCCTCTGCATAGCTCCATTCTTTCTTTGTACTGACTGACTCTTCAGATGTGACTGAGTACTTGAATCCTTGCACCCTCCTGGACTTCTGTCAGTTGAGGGGAAACAGTGGATAGCAGCATGCAGCACTTGATGTTCAGCATTTAGCTCAGTTGGGTTTGCTGTCATTTGCAATTACACAGCTCAAAGTTTTTAAAACATCGAAGCAACTCAAGAACATTTTCAACTGAGTAGATCCACAAAAGACCTATGAAACTTCCAGGCACTGTATTTTATAGGAAATTCTATTCAGATAATGAGGCTCCTTCTGTGGTGCCAGGAGAAAAATTGACCTAAGAGTGAGATTTGCAAAAGCTGACATCTCAAACGATGGGCTGGCTACACAAGGGAGAATCAAGAGGAGGTCTTTTAAGCTGGCAGCCCTCTTCCATGAAGACGTAATAAACTGCTTCTTTTTATTCTTTTCTGGAGTTCGGTACCTTCTGCTGAGATGTAAGCAGTGGAGGAGCTAGTGGCTGCTCCCTCTGAATTAGGTCTGGTACTCAGCCTGAAGGAAGTGGAGACTGAGATCCCACCTTTGTCTGGCAGCATTTGATCATGGATCTTTTTCTCTTCAGGTAAACCCATTGGTTTGCCTGGATTCTAGCCCTTCTCCAAATGAATTTTTAATACAAAATAATTAAACATTCATTGGAGCAGGGACAGGAACCCAGGTCTCTGCCTTTCCCTCATACTTGCTTTTCCTTTCTGACCTGAATACTGAATTGCACACTTCAAAGTGGAAAGGGGTCAGCAGGAGGCATTGGAAGAGCTCTGCTGAGCTATTGAAATTGCTGATACTTAAAACTTTCATCTGGGAGAAGGGAAAAATAATTTTGTCAAATTGACCCTTAGTGAATGAAAGTTTCCTTCTGCCATGAGCATACCCAGGTGTAGGTTCATTGAGTCTGCTGCTGGGATGTGGCTTGGGGAAGTTTGACCCTATTGTATGCAGATTAATTTGAATGGAAGGCTTGTTTGAAGCTAAATTCAGGCCATCTTAGATCTTCATAGTACAGGTAAAGTTAAGACGTACAACAATGGCAGTATTAATACTTCAGATGCTTGTCCCCAGTGCATAACTCTTAATAGAGATGCTTTCTAAGTTGCAGATCACAGACCCAGTATTTCAACTATGCATTTTAAAACTTTTTTTTAACTGGTGGTGGTGTAATCTTTGCTCAGAATTTAAGCTTGCAGTCAACAGGCTTACTTTCTCAGTTACCTTCCCCAGGTCCCTTTGAGGCAGCCACTGTTGAGCCTGTTGGGGCACTATCTGCAAAAGTGTTAATTCAAATGTTTTCTTATGCCTGAGGTTCTGCCCTGAAGAAAGTAAGTACTAGCCTCTTCCTGGGAGAGATCACTGCAGTTCATAAACCAGCCTTTTAGGTAGGTGCGCCAGCCCTGTGAAAGACCCATGCTCAACACATTCATTGCTCCTTCAGTTATATTGTGGCACAGAGTAGGTTTTTTTCAGAGTGAGGAGAACAAGGGGCCATTGAAGAGATCAGGTAATCAGCACTACTGATGTTTCAAGATTATTGAATTGTGTTGAAATAATGAGGTTTTTTCATCAGGCTACATTGTACCTAATTCTCTGATTTTTTTTTTTCACTGTAGTAACTTGCACAGGCATCTGGAGATTAAGAGATTGCTTCCCTTCACGTTTAATTGGAGTACTGTGTTTTGGCTGTCTTGTGCCATTGCTAAGCCCAGGCCCATTTATATTCTAATTTGAGGATGCGATATTTGCAGTTTGAGGAAATGGGGTGCTTGCAGCATCCAGAAACCGTGTGCCCCTCTAATTCTATTTCACTTCGGTGTCAAGCACTGGTGCCCTGCTGTGAAGACTGTAGATCAAGTTTTTTCTGTCACACTCGTGCAACCTAGCTAAAACATAGAGGGGTTTTGACAAGGGTTCAAAGATCAGTCCTGTGTACTAGTTTTCTTCTAAACTAAAAGTGAGAAGAATTGTGTGGTGCAGGATAGAGTTGGGTATATATCGGTATGAAGCCTCAAGAAGGTTCCTGGTGCAGAAAGATCATTCCTCTTTAGCTTCTAAGCAGTAAAATGGTGAATGTTTACCTCTTCAGTTGGTTTTACAGCTTGTTTGAAGACTTGTCCTGCATTGCCTTCTGGAAGACTTTTCTGCATCCTAATTTTATCAAAGTTCATTAGTTTATTTTATGGAGGGGGAAAAAAACCCCTGAATCTCCTTTCATTGGAAAGATGGACTGAAGGGTTAGGTTTTAGGAATGCTAGCACCATCTCCCATGGGAACTGTAATTAGCATACTTTGTTTTCCCATTCTTCCCTTGGGGCTTGGATTTATGGCTGGCTTCCATCTCCTCTTTTCATGTTGAATTGCCATTGTGGTTATGGGAGATGTGATCTAGTTAGGAAACCCACTTCCTGTTGGAGAATGGGAACATGGGTCATCCCATACCTTGAGCTAGTATAAGCAGCATTTTGGGGTCCTGAAAATGAGTTACCAACTTTCAGTATTTAGTAGAAAGGCAACACTTCCCTTAGTACAGGTGACATAGCTGTTCGTTTCACTTTATTCATAAGGTGTTCATTTGAAACCCCAAATTTCCATCAAAACTCATTTTATTTTATTTTAAATCAGCATCTTGGCTTAATTTCCAAGCACAAAATACCGTTTTTGGGTTTTTTTGGTTTTTTTTTGGTTTGTTTTTTTTTTTTTTTTAGAGTTTGGCCCTGCGGTAGTAAATGTAATACTAGGATACTGGAATTTGTTGTAAGTTCAAAGCACAGCAAGTATGAGATGGTGATTTGATTTGCCTGAGGAGACTTCTCTTGCTGGTCTGGCATAAATATTTCTAAAGTGTGGATGGAGCTAGGCTGGGAATGGGAATAAAGCACTCTTCAAACTTCAGATTTTACTTTCTGAAGTAGACTCCCTTTTTAAAATGGCAATCAACAGAAATGCTGGAGCTGTGTTAATTGAGCAGACCGATCTATAGTCAGTCTATGGAGTAGGAAATGTCAGTGTATGAAGTTTAAGCACGTCTAGAAGACAGAATTTGGCCAGTAATAGCAAATTGGTGAGAATTCAGTGAAGTTGCATTGCTTCCAAATTTACTTTTAATAAGCAGTGAGCTATTTACAAGGACACTCCTGCTACTGTTATGATCGGCTAATTAGCACCTCCCCTTCAGAAAAAAACCTTGACACTCCTGAAAGTCTTGAAGCCTACAGAAACTTCTTTTTATTCTCTCAATTTCACAGTGTCTTCTGCCTTTCATCTTGCAACCTCTTGCGAGCTGCCACTCTCCCTGTTTGTATGATTTCCACAGAAAACTCAAGTAATGTCAATCGAAAGGGAATTTTAAAACAGACCGGGATATCTAGGGCACGTCAGGGTGATTGTGAGGTTGTCTTAAAAATCTACTGGTTACCTGTTTTGAAGGTTTTTTTTCAGAATGTTTTGATATTTAGCCTCCCTCTTCTTTATCTAAAGATTTGGAAGAGCAAGGCTTTCCTCTTAAGCACAGCATGGTACATACACTGGCATCTGGGGGAAAGCAAGGCTGCTTGTGAGATGACCAGTTCTCCACTGGAAGGATTTCTGGGCAAGTCTGGCTCAAATCAGCTCTTAAGAACAGTTACTGTGAAAGAGGCTTCACACAGCTCAGTAGAACTGCTTCACATGGAAGGGTTACTGGCACAAAAAAATGCTGTTTTTCACAGCTTTGAAGAAATAAGGCTTTAAAGAATTTGTTTATTCACCTGAAAAGCCCTTGCGATATATATATGTATTAACCCATATATAAATTTATAATTATTTTCATAACCATAAATAAATGAAAATATGAAAATAAATGAAACATAAATTAATTCATTTTATCATACATGTGCTCCTGAACATCATTGCGAAAGGGCAAGGTAAGTCACTGAAAAGGATTTTGGTAAGGAAATGTGCATTTTAAGAGGATATTGTGCCCATGTTCAAAAATAGTTTAGGGGAAAACTTACACTGACTTACCTCTTAGAGGCCTGATTTACAGTCTAGGTCTTCTCTATTCTGATGTAGCCATATCCGTGACACAAGAAGGCAAGAGCTAAGTGCTGCTTATGGTCTTACTTTGGTAATGAGGAGTTATTTAAAGAAAGGTTACAACTTTGTGATGTGTTTGCTTTCTTCCTTATGTCCACTTGTTTGGAGTGAGCATGACCCAAAAATGAGTGGTGGTGTTTGGTGAAGGGCAACGGAAACATGACCCCACAGCTACAGGACCTTTACAGTTGTAGTCCTTAGAGGAACTACAACAAAAAACCCTTCGTATTTTGAGGAGCCTGATTTTTTCCAGTGTTACAGGGTAACATTTCTGTGCTACTCTGCTGGCTGAAACTCCTCTATGTGGTCCACTGGAAAAACTCGTATCTTTTTATGTTAATGGGTGGTTATGAAATAAGAAAAAAAAAAATAAAATCATGCACTGGCAGTTTAATGAAGTGATAACAATCTACAACTTCATCCTTTCATATGATTATAAATCTATTGCCTTTTCAATGAAGATAGACACAGAGGTGGCTGTAAGCTGCACATGTGCAATTTTAAATCAGGATATCATGCCGAGTTGGATTTTTTTCAGTTCACTCCTTCAAAGGTCTCATTTTCTAGCACTTATTTCTTTTGTGTATTTTTAAGCAATATACAATAGCATTTTTCCATCAGCAAAGGCCTGTGTATTTCAGTGACCTTTACTGCTTTCTTTAGAGGGGTTATACAGTCAGACATAAGGGAATGAAAATACTTAATGATTTTTTTTTTCTTAAAAGGTCTTATGACTCTATTCTTATGGTTACAGTACTCACATTTAAGTAGCTGTGTTTTGCACCTGCATACTTACTTTGAGGAGCCTGAAAGTCTACTTCCAAAATCTGAACTGATTGGCAAAAATTTGAGCTAAAAAAAAGGCTATAGGTGGATAGAATGATCGTCTTTAAAGCAAGAAGCTTTTGTTCTAATGTTCCTTCCCTCTTTGGTCCCCCACCTCCATTAAATATGTGATATTTTCTTCTAAATTTAAATTCAGAACTTAAAGGGAATGATCCTTTTCATATCTATTGACTAGTCAGTGGCGGAGAACTTGGTGTGCATTTCTGAACCCACTTACAATGCACTTGCCTACCTTTTGTTGCTTGGGAACATTAAAGCTCCTGACAGTCCACAGTAGGTACAGTCTCTTTATCAAGAGAGGTTGCTTATTGGAGAAGGTGGCTTGTTGTACCTAATAGTGAGAAGTGAGCCTGCACACCCCTTAGTTCACCTTCCCTATCAGGTGTGTGGAATATCAGGAAAGCGTTCATGCATCTGTTCAGGGAGATATGTGGTAACAGGAGATCCAAATAAATTCTTACAGCAACAACTGTGCAACTTGCTGACTTGGAAATACTTCTGATGTCTCATGATAATCACCAGACAGTTACACGCTTCATTACTGCTCAGTATTAAGACTGGTATGGATTACAGTTAAGTTCATGACTTGCTTTTCCACAGGTGAATACTTTATGAACCAAATCCACATTGGGATAGCAGCTAGGTAGGCAGAATAAGCAAGAACATTCTTTGCCCCATTTTCTTTCCATGCCATTGCCCGTCTTCGTGTATTAAAAGATAACTTGCTCTAAAAACATCTATTGAGCAAATTTGTGCAGTGCACATAGTACATAAACTTTGAGCTGAATTGTGCTTTTTTCAGTAGGTGATGTCAGTGAACCATCAAGATAAAAAAGTATATGCTTACTGCTTGTGAGGAAATAAGTTTGCAGTGTGGCATTGATTGTGGACCCCCTTCTGCAAGAAGGGCACATTACTTTGCTTGACTTCTTTTGGTTTGTATGTTGCTCGTGTCCACAGAGACAACCTTAAACTTTTCCAGTTTTGTGTCTATTTATATTTGGGGTCAATTCGGGAACGGGGGCAGGGGAAATGCCAGTGATCCACTGACATATACAGGAGAGGAAAGGAAATTATTTTCTGACAGATCTTTTCTGCTATTTCCACTTGAGCAGATGGATCCCATGGTACAGGTTTGCCTTTAAGGAAAGTTTAAGCAGGAAATACTTTTGTTTTTTCCAAGAGGACTGGTTATTTTCTGTATTTGTACAGCTTTTAGGTAATTCATAAAGACTTCTGGTAAAAATGCAGGCTTTTTTTCCACCTAGTTATATGACCTTCAGTGTTTTAAAGTCTCATCTTTTCTAGGGGAGAGTGATGTGGGAATTGCATCTTTGTCAGCTGAGTCAGGTCATTACCACTCGAAATGTTGACTGCTATGCTTGATGCCTGGAGCTGGGCAAAGCAACCGGCTTCCACAGTTTTTCTTTAAAGTGTAGTTTTCCAAGATAATAGCACAATCTTCCTAGGTTTAAGGAAGATTCTCCTATCTCCTTCCCCAAGTTGCAGTGTTTTAAAGGGCCTTATTTTGAAGACTGAAGGATTGGAGAGTTTCCAGCAAGAACAAAGCTAGCAATTGCTCTTACAGTTGGATGAGAGTTGCAAAGACGAGGTGAACTACAGCCCTTTCAGGTGGATTTCTTTCTTCTGGCTGATGAGACTATAAGATAGAGGCTTTCCTGACAATCAGTGTTTGTCTGGAAGAAGTGCTGGT
>NW_009943028.1:33876-42811 GCF_000696875.1 Nestor notabilis | reverse complement strand
CTGTGGCAATAGCGTGAGTGTTGGGGCAAGGCAGAAGGCTCAGTGGAGGGTGCAACATGCTTCAAGGAACTGTCTGTAAGGGATGCTTCCAAACCTTGCAGGTGAACACTGTAACTGTTATGTATGTGTAGAGCATATTTGAAAATAAACAGAAGGGAAACTGGTTTCCTAATCATTAGGGCTTGTTTGTAGTCATTGGTGCTGTCTTTAAGCAATAAAGGGTAGCATTATTTCAGACGTATCCCAGCTTGCTGCTTGTTTGGAGCAGTGCAAGAGAGTGGTGAGAGGCAGCAAGACACTGCCACCTGTCCATACACAACATGGGAAAGCAACTCCACCTGTCCTGTGGGAGCTCTCCTCTCTCAGCCAGGAAGCAAGTAATGAGCTCAGTGTTTTGGGTGTGCTGGTGCTCTACTCTCCTTTAGAAATGACCATGCAAGGTGCAGCTCACCCTGCTGATGCATCCCATCCAGCACCAGGATAATCTTATGGTGCTACAAACTGGTACTGGCGGCATTTGTCCCTGCTGTTTGGGAGTAGGAAAGTAGAGATGGTCATCCAACCTAAATCAAACCAAACCTCCTGAAGGGGTGCTAAAGCAAGCTAGTGGGACAGCCAAGCAGAACTGGCTTTCTTCGTCCTGCAAGCCCTGGTGCTTAACGCTTTATATTCTGGAGTGCCACCTGCTGGCACTTGCTCTCTTCGCTTGCTCTTTTCTAGAGGCAGCTGTTGTAGAAGATGAGAGCTCAGACCAAAGAGCATGGATGTCAATAATAATAATAGCACTAATTATTTATACTGATTATTACATTATTTTTTAAATTGTCACAGCACTTAAGGACCCTGTTTATTGGCAAAGACTTCACTCTGGCAGGTGTGCTGCAAACTGAGTGTGAAAGAAACTGGCAGAGCCTTCACTGCTTAAAATATACAGGGTACAGTATAAAGGAGTGCTTTAAAGAATAGAAAATGATTTTTCCAACCCATGCTGTCATTTGGCAAAGTATGAATAATTATTTTCTTTATGTCTTGATTTAGTAAAACATTTTGATCGTTTCTGTCATTAGCAAAAAAACAAAGCAGTAATCAGGAAGGTGAAAGACACCTGACAGTGAAGTCACTTAAGCAAAGTAAGGATGACAGTGCCTCAACTCTAAAAAGTAACAATGATGTCAGTAAACTGAAAAATTCTGAAAACCTTCTGGCTGGAAAGCAAGGGATGTTGTAGTTTGTGGCACAACGCAAATCTGAGTCCAGAGCTGATGTTTTTGTTTTTTTTTTTTTTTCATCCTAGTCCAAAACTTGGCAGTACGAAAGAGGTATTTTTCTTTGAATCTGTTTTGTAACATTTTCTGTCTCTGGGCCAAATCCTCAATGGGCATAAGTCAGTGTGATTCCTTTGGCATCTGTTTGGTTGTATGCATTGATGATTCCTCTGTTCAATGCACCATTGTAAGGCACACAGATATAATACTAAAATAATGGAAAAAAAGACCTCAATGGAGTGGAATCTGGGCAAATCCTGCATAGATGCATGAAGCTGTATGCATGCACACCATGTCTTCTTAGATCATCTCTTCCAATGCAACACTTTCTGGAGTAGCAAAATACACTTTGTGCCTTTCCACCTTTCTTTTAGCTGTCCCTAAGCCATCTCTTTGGTTCCTCGCCGCTATTCTGTGTGATGGTACATGGAATAGAATCATAGAATAATTTAGGCTGGAAAAGACCTTTAGTATCATTGTGTCCAACTGTTAACATAGCACTACCAAGTCCACCACTAAACCGTGTTCCTAAGTGCCACATCTACACATCTTTTAAATACCTCCAGGGGTGGCAACTCAACTACTTGCCTGGGCAGCCTGTTCCAGTACTTGACAACCCTTCTGGAGAGGAAATTTTTCCTAATATCCAATGTAAACCTCCCTTGGTGCAGCTTGAGGCCATTTTTTTTTGGTCCTATTGCTTGTTACTTGGGAGAAGAGACCAATCCCCACCTTGCTACTGCCTTCTTTCAGGTAGCTGTAGAGAGTGATAAGGTCTCCTCTGAGCCTCCTTTTCTCCAGGCAAAACCCCATTTCCCTCAGTCGCTCCTCTTAGGACTTGTGCTCTAAACCCTTCACCAGCTCCATTGCTCTCCTTTGGACACACTGCAGCACCTCAGGGTCCTTCTTGTTAGTGAGGGGCCCAACAGTGAACACAGTACTGGAGATTAAATACTCTGGAGACCATCGAGATGAGTGTGATTTTTTTTCTTTTTAGGAAGATCTGAGCCATCTGCCCTTTCAAAGGAAGATCCTTTTGCTCCTTTGCAAGAAACGCCTGTAAAAACCAGCAATTCTATCAACCACGTAGTCCTCTTCAGGCTTCGATCACATCATGAAATACAACTTGTCTGTTCAAAATGCCCGTGTTGTGATTTTTACTGGGGAAAAATATCATGGTGTATTGCTAGGCTTAAGCATTCCACATTCATCAATAGAGCGATGTGAGCTAGGGATACTTCTGGCTCACACAGTGGCTGACCACGTCAGAAGAAAAATTGTTGCAGTACAAAAAGCTTTGTTTGTCCTTTGTGTTACGTTTTTATAAATTTATTCTGGAAGAAAATAGATTGAAATGAAAGTTGAAATGAGCTGGCATTTTAATGGAAATGACTATTTTTGCCTAAGGAGAAAGTATTTTTCTTAATTTGATCTGAAACTGCCAATGAATTTGTCCACCTCAAAACTACTCTTCTTCAGTTAGCTCTAAATCACATGCAGGAATCAGGAGACTGGCTTGCAAGACAGACACTGAAATTTAGGGGTTCTACCTAACTGGGTGGGATTTGGGGCTTCTGAAGTCCATGTTTTCAGGCCTTTCTTCAATAAAAATGGGGCTAGCAGCTTTCTTTTTACTGAGTACGGAATTGATTGTCCATAGTTCTGTGGACCTAGGACTCACATGGCTGTGTATTTTCACATAAGGATGTTCTGAAAGCAGTCAGACTTTGACTGGCTGAAGTATGATGGGTGATGTCTTGCCTGAACTTTGGGACTCACTGTAAAGAATGAAATACAACCAGACAGAGCTTGGCAGGTCTGATAAACTTCTTGCAGCTACAGAATGTGAGTGGCCCTTGGAATTGAATACCTGTAGCCAGTTGCAGTCCCCATCACAGTGTGGCTGCCAGAGCAGAGATGCTAGCAGCTCTGCAGCTTTGAGCTCAGTCTCCCAGAGTTGTAATTTATCTAAGCCCACTGGAGAGGGTTGTGGTGGTGCTAACCTAAATTATGGTTCTTGCCCTTGAGAACACTGCATTGCTTAGCTGTGAGGCTACTTTTGTTGGCAAATGGTGCTGTTCATATGAGGGAGAGACTTGATGCAAAGCTCCTCACTCTGTTCTAGGCTTCATTCTGTAGGTCCATCCATGGGAGTTGTTTTTCTTGTGGGCATGCCCGTGGGTATGAAGGAGAGAGCTGAGAGTCTTTCCTGGTGTCAGTTTGTTGTCTCAACAATGGTCTGAAATTTTGCCTCGTGGTACTGGGACATCAAGTCATGACATGGAGCCTGGTAGTATAAGTTGATGTGCAACAAATTGGTTTAATTGCAGCTGTTTCAGGAACATTGTGTTGTGTTTTTCAGGGTAGCACAGGGGAAATGAAGGCATCTGTGCTTAGAGATTACCTTGATCTGCCTGTGGCTGCTGACATTGGATTCTGTATTGTTTATGTTGATGGATAGTATGTTAAGTATGTAAATGTACAACTGACCTCAAAAGCATGTGTCATCCCGTTAACTTCCGTGGCTAATGTCGGGCCATGTGCTTCATAATTTGTCTGAACCGGAGCTTGTGGAGTGTTTATAGTCACGGGTAGAAATATGTGGTTTGGAAAAGTATTGGAAGAAATTATTTATCCAGTATAGCCTTCTAAATCTCTTTTGGAGGATTTTACTGGTGTAAAGACAGAGAGATAAATCACGAAATAGGAAAACATCAATATGTATGCAGTTCAGGCTTGGTCTAACTGCTTGTGATCCATATTTGCAGTAAGAATTGGACTGTTCCCAAAATTCAGGAAGTGAGGGTAGTATTAATATTACTAGTTGGCAGAGTGTTACAGGGTGAATGATTAGTTTCCAATAAGAAAGGAGCTTTTGGATCAGTTCCAGTTCCTTTTGGTGTAGTCTGCAAACCAGAATGGCCAGTGCTGGGACCTGGAGTATCTGTTGTGTTTATCAGAGACTAAAAGTGCATGAAGATCATAATTTGCCTGTGTTAGGAAATGACCTTGAGGAGTTGACCTTGAGGAGGCATATTAGTTGGCTATCTTCCACTCTCTTGTGAAGATAAGCTCTTGGAAGTGGTTCTCCTGCATTAGGATATCTGTTACACCTTTTCTCTTCACAAAAAGGGGGCTTTACTCCCTTGTGCTGTCCACTTAGCCGATTTCAGGAGAAAGATAAAAACATGCAAAAGGTTCCCCTGCCCCATCTAATCTCCTTCAAACCTTATTCTACTTATTTATGGTCTATGAAGGAAGAGAGTTTCCTTCCTTACTGTTGTGTGGCTTCTAAGAAAATATTTTTTAATTTCTTAATCCCATCTATTTCAGTGTAAAAGGCTGTATTACTTTGCCTCATTTAGGCCTGTTGCACTTTTTTGTCCCCCTTATTCCGAATCAAAAAAACCCCAAGTCCTTTCCACACCCAAATAAAACAAACCCCAAACCATCACAGCCCGTGAGACCAGATGTGTGGAGGTAGCTGTTTGGTGATGTGGGTTGCAGAATCATGTCCTCAGGAAGCCATTCTGAATGAGTGTAGAGAGCGCGCAGCATGTTATGCAGGTGGGGTGTATGAGGTGGGAGCACAGAGCAGAGTTGCAAGAATTAAAACTCTCATTTGAAGGACTTCTGTTTCCTGAGGTGAGTCTGAAATTGAGTTTTCAGTTTTTGCATTGTATAGGCAGTGTATTAATGCGTATTGATTCCTTTCCCCCTCTGTTTGAGCCCATAGGCAGGTAGATTTTGACCTAGATTTATCAAAACCCACTCAATGGCCTTGGAAAGCTGTAGCACTCTCTCCTGTAATTATAGACTGGTGTCTTAATGCATTAATTCAAGGTGATTCCCACTCAATCACCCGCTGACCTGTATCGGTGAGAAATGTCTGCATTTGAGCTTTATTTAAAATTTCTTTTTTTTTTTTTTTTGGATAGTGAATTTTGTAAGTAAAATACCAAATCCTTAGAGGAGGGAGGGAAGACTTTTAATTAAGTTTCTCTTCAGGAATCAGGCAAATTCTATCAATGGCAGATGAAACACAGAGCTCTTGGAGAGCAGAATTTATCATTTAAGTGGTCAGTTGTTTCATGCCTCTCCCCCTCAGTATTTTGAATACCATGGAATTCTGTCACGTTTCCATGAATGAAAATTTCTTAGAAGATTTTGCATTGTATTGCTTGCATTTAAAAGCTGTTACTGAGAGTGAGTTTAATACCCATAGGTCCTCCTGTAAGGTTGTAGGATTTCGGCCTTAGTGACTGAGCTTGTAACTTCATTTTAAGGTAGGGAAGCAACTTCTAAACCTGTCTTTGCCAACTGCCTAAACACCTGCTCCTTATGTAGTGGTTGTAAATAACTACAGGTGCTGCTTTTATTCAGGGTGTGAGAGGTAGATGTCTTTTCACACCACCCTTCCCACCTCCATTCCTCTTGATGCCAGTTTGAATGGCAAATGGGTCTCACTTGTGAGTGGAAAAAAATTGTCTTTTAATTCCTCTTATCCCAGGGTTTAGGAGAAAGTCAGGCATAATTAAGAGCAGCCAACAAAACTGAAGAAGTGCTAATGGCCCTGCAAGTGCAGTGCTTGGAGTGTGCTGTAGAAATGAGCACCATCCTTTGGGATACTTTGACTGCTGGAGGTATTTTTTATTTGTAAATGTGAGGAATCTGTCCTCTGCTGGGAAATACTCAGATTTGGGATGTCTTAAGACCATGGTCATGTCTTTCATCGTGTCAGTGCACCCCTCATGTAGGAAGAGAAACACTAGGACTTGGGGACAGCAGAAGTGGTGGTGAGTACCTTCATAGTCCTTCCAGCAGCACAGAGCTACACCTAGGGGTCCCCTGTGCTCTGCCAGGCTTCAGGAAACCTGGGAGATTTAGGAAGCCATAGTTCTGGGGCAGCTTGACAAATAACCTTGTCAAAAACCTGCAGGTATGTCGGAGTTGGGCTGGTGAGGAACAGATCAGGCTCCCTCTGCCTTGGCTCCAGTTCCACCTGCATGGAATGCTGCCGAGAGGCTGGGTGGGTAGGAAAACTGTCTGATCTCTGTCTCTGCCTGTCTGAAATGGGCATATTTCTGTGGAATACTTTTATTTCAAATAGTGTTTCTCTCTGGTAAAGCATCTCGTGTGAAACTGTCTGGTGAGTGTAGATATACTGTTTTGACTCAGCAGTAAGAAATTGTACCCATCATTTGCTGACCTGGCATGTTGCAGGTGATTAGTAGTGTTTGCTGTTGGAACAAAGTGCAGGTTTGATGACTTACCTTGGTCATATTTGACCAAAATAAGGTCTTTGGAGTGAGGGAATGTGGACGTGTCAAAGTTTGCAGATAAAAGAAGGGAGCAGCACAGCTGGTAACATGAGATGGAACAACGAGCAGCATGTGAGTCTCTCTCTGTTTTCTATAAACACCGAAAGTTGGTGTTTTTACCTGATATGTTTTTACTCCAAACCCATAAACTTCTACATCTAGTTACATTCCTGTGGGTGATCTTTCTGCTTCTGTCTCCTATTGCTAGGGTTGTCTGGTGACAATTTCTAAGGAAAATGCTGTGGGATGATATCTTGCAGCTAGGCTTCTTTCTCGTGATCCACCTCTGTTCACTCCGATCAGCCGCCAGAGAGACAGGACAACCGCTGTCCTGTTTGATCTGTGCTATTGGGATCATCCAGAGCAGGTTCTCTCTCCGTCAGCACGGATCCCCTGGCACTGGTTCATAGACTGTTGTAGGCTCATATATCGCAGTTTCACTCAGGTTTATTTTTCTGTGGCTTTATGCATCCAGGAATGTGTACACCTGATTCACATCTTGGCAAGGGCTGGCCTAAAGCTAAAGGAATAGCGCCAGCTTGCACTGGCTAAGGATTTAGCCAAATTAAAACACTTTTGTTCTGCAATATTTCTGTGCAATTGTGAATAGCTAAATAGAAAGGATGTAGGCTGCCTGGCTTAAAAGAAGGTAAACAGGTAATTCTGGAGAGGAGAATGGATTAACTTTGTCTTACTGTTAGCTTTATGTTGTTCAAAATGCATGTAGTCTCTCAGTTATAATCTACATGGTGGATGAACTGCGTCTGTAGAGAGACATCAGTTTCTGGATCATAGGCTCTCATAATTTTCATGGTCTGTGGAAAAGCTCATACGTTCAATGAAAGCCACAAAAAATCTCAGGCATACCACGGAGATGCTGCCAGCTGGAAGAGACGGGAGAAATGGATGGTTTTCTGAGCTTTGTTGATGTTCTGTTGCAAAAAAAGAATCTGCCTAGAATCTGTCGCCTTTGCCCAATGGCTCAAGAGATGAAAAGTGGAGCTGTGATGAAGTTGTTCAGGAGCTTTGAGGCAATCTGGGTGGTGCTTGCATGACCTTGGACCAACTGCTTTGTCTCTCAGCACTTCTTTTCTTAGATGATGAAAGGATATAATGATAATACTTCTCTCTTAACAAGGGTGTTGTGATGAATAAATTAATTAATCTTTGTGATGTTCTCAGTTACTATGGTAATTAGTGCTACAGAACAGCCTAAAAATAAATAGGATCATTTAGTGAAGGATATTCAGGGGAAATCAGGTAGTATGTCCTGGGCATTTGCAGCAGCTCCAGTGTGTTTTGTCCAAATGTGGATTTGTTGAAAAGATACACAAATGCTGAATATTGTAGCAGAAATACTTCCAAATATTAAATATATTCGTTCCTCCTCACTGTCAGTTTGAAACAATTCTAGCACGCATTTCCTTCCATATCTGTGGGTAGATCATTCTTGCAATTAGTTCCCCTATTGAGAGCAGTACTCCCCCATCACCCCCATCTCCTTTCCAGCCTAAGGGCACCTGAAATGAATGGATCTTTCTTCATCATAAATCATACATACTCAGTAATATTGTCAAAGAATTCTTAATGTGTATGGGGAGTTTACATAATGAACCTTCCTTGAGAAAGGTGAAGTATCATCGATACACTGCCTTGCTGAAAGTCTGTTATTAACCTTGCTGTACAGCAAGTAGAGCATGCCTAAGTAGATGCATAAGTCTGTGCAAAGTTTTTGAGGTGTTATTTCAGTGATCAGCTAACTACATCAGTATGCCCTGAAGCCAGTCTTTAAAAATATGATACGATGTTTAATCTTCCATGAATTGTATTAAATTCCACAGGCATCATTAAAGTATATTTTTGAGGCTTTGAAGTTAGTATAATTTTGGGCCCTAGTAAGCTGGGAAGCATGTGTGAAGATAGTTCTAAGTTCTCCTGTGGAGGTGGTACCTCTTCAAGGCTGTGGTTTCCACTGCTTGGTATCACTGGGGCTGTCCTTACACAGAAAAAAATATTATGTCAATAAGCAAGGATTTGCTATTATTGTTCTCTGATTTGTTGTCCAACTCCTGTCATGGATATAAAATGTCTTTCTTTGCACTGAGTTCCAAAAATAGACTTTTTTCCTGACCTGGCCAGTTGGGGACCACTTTATAGTCAGGGTTTGTGCAGATGTTTCTCTGCAGCAAACTTGTGCTTTCTTTTTCCTCTCGTCTGTACCTGTGTGATGCTACCTGCAGCAATCTTCATATGTTCATCTCTTGCAGCACCTCCCTGTGTTGTGCTTGGAAGCTATAAGCTGCAAGAGAGCAACTAATGTCCCTTCTGCCTTCACCTTCTTGGGGAGAA
>NW_009943028.1:0-33845 GCF_000696875.1 Nestor notabilis | reverse complement strand
ATTCCTGGCCTCCTGCTCACCCCCCAAAAACAGAGCTTGGGGCTCTGCTTTGGCCTTCGACAAGGTATCAGCAGAACAGATAGTGTGACTGACAAAGAGCTGAAATACCTGGTTTGTTCTCCAGACCTTTATTACTCTTGCGTCATATGATCATTTCTCAAATGTTAAAAACTCCTGGCTCACACAGAGGGCAGCCCAAACCTGCAAGAAGGACCTTTGTGCTGTGCTCTCAGCCACTTGGCTGTACTTTGATCAGAAGGGGTCATCAGCTCCGCAGGGGTCATCAGCTTTGCAGGTTCCTCCCTGGGTCTCTGTAATCACTTGTAAATCTCTCACTGGCCAGCATCAACCCTGTGGATGGTGGTCAGACCCACAGCAAGGGGAACAGGGTGTGGGGGGAAGCAGAGAGGTCTCCTGATGCTTCTTTGCAAGGCCTGTCTCTTGCTTCTTTTGCTCCTGCTGCACCTTTCTGACACTTGTGGTTTGGAGCTTGTGGATTTTTATACCCAGTTAATTTTCATTTGAGTCACTTGGATCTCAGCCCTGAAGAGCTTCCAGTCACTGTCAGGTTTGTGCCAGGCAAAGTCACTACTTGCAGTTGCAGTTTCCTCTGTCTGTGTGTATCATTTCCCTGTCATTGTCCCCAGGCCCTCCCTTCCACATGCATGCCCCTATCCACACATACATACATACATGCTGTCTCTCTTGCGGAGCCCTACAATCTTTTCTTACTTTTGTAGATTGTCCCTGACAATCTTTTCTTACTTTTTTCCCCCCTTTTTCCCTCAACAGTCTCCTCACCCGCCTTGGGCATCAATGGATGACAAGAGCAAATCATGACAACAGTATTTTTGGCTAATGCTTGACATGAGCCATGCCCTCATGTGCAGCCTGGCTGCCTCTGGGCCTTCATGCTAAAAGCACTGATAAGAGTCCAGTCTGAGTAAGCTTCGAGAGAGGTGTTCACCTGTAATAACCCAGTACCTCCAACTGCGTGGGGGAGTGTTGAGCACAAACTAGAGAATTCAGTCCCCTGTCCAACAGGAGGTCTGCTCTTCTTGGCATGGTTATTGAAGTGGTAGAAAAGTACTGAGAGAGCTTTTTCCTTCCTACCTATGTAGTGCAAAATGAATCATATAGACATTATGCAGTTTAATTTGGACCATAGATAATGGCTTAGCTTTCTTTTATCCCCAAACTGAGCTGTGGAAGAGTGCAGGAGGGTTTTGGTGCTTCCAGTGTGGTTGGTAATAAAGTTATGCTGCACCCATGAAGCTACATGTCCAACTTTGAATAAGGCAATGTCATCAAAGGCCAAGGGGTTAGATGTCTATGGCTACTCTTTAACTTGTCTTTAGACATATTTGGAAGGAATCATAGTAACCTCTCAGCTTAATGGTTGTTGCCACTAATGTGTCAAAATACACCTCTGATCATTATCTGAGATGTTTTGGGAAAGTGAGAAATGTAATAATTCTCTAAGGTATATGCAGAATGCAACTTTGTTACTTGAAATAATGTTTATAGTTGTTCTTTTGAGGGGGGAGGAGGAGGAAGAGAGGAAAAAAATGTAACTTCAAGACACACAGTTGGAAGTGACCGTTTCCTTGATTCAGCACGAGGTCAAAATGGGGTTGTCACTATATTTACAGCTTCTGCAAATATATCCACACATATCTGAACAGTGTATGTATGTCATGTAGGTGGTAAGCCCTATCTTAACTTTTTAGTTTGGCTCCATTCTTTTCCTTTTCTTCCTGTGGATTGCACTAATTCTTTAAAACTTTAACCTCCTAGAGGAATGCTTCACAGCATAAGTTAGTGTTCCAGCCAGCTGAGATCTTATTTGGATAGATTTGCTTCTTTTTCCTCTTAGGGCACTGTTTGCCTGGGCATGATTTTTGTTTTATTCTTCAGCTCATCTCACAAAATCATTAAGGTTGGAAGGGACCTCTGGAGATCATCTAGTCCAACCCGCCTGCCCAAGGCAAGGCCACCTAGAGCAGGTTACACAGGAACCAGATGGGTTTCGAATGTCTCCAGAGAGGAGGCACTGATCTTCTGTAAGGATGTCACTGGGACACGGATGAGGGGCTTGATAGCACATGAGTATGTGACTCTTGGACAAGGATATGCAGTCAGAAAAATGATTTTTATCTCAATGACATTCACGTCAATAGAAACTGGTTTACCATTAACATTGTAAGTGGAGAGAGATGGTTGTAGGTGGCAGCTAAACGAGGACAGAGAACTTCACCAGTTCAGTGCACTAATGTGGAGGGTAGAACTTCAACCTAGACATACTGATTTAGATTTGCAGGAGTACTTCAACTTTGTCCTTAAATGTAAGCCTTTCCTTTTGAATTTGCAGGCATTGGAGCTTTTTTTTTAAATAGATTCGCAGATATTCCAGATCAAAGTCGTGTCTTGTAATGTCTGAGATCAAGTTTGGCTTGGGCAGTGCATAACTGAGGATTTTGTATGGATACATCTGTACAAAATATAGAACTGATGGACTGCTTGTGTCTGAGACTTGGATCTGATGGCTTCAGTGATTCATTCCCGAGTTCCTATACCTAATTCCTAATCAGGCCTTTGTCTTTCAATGCTTTTCAGCCAGGAATTGCCTAGCATAGTGGATAGCTTTCTGCCATTTTTCTCTCAGCTGCATACTAGCCATTTTATGACCCTTTCAACCAGTCTTCCTTTATGCCTTCCTGTACCTTAGGGATGTGAAGATACTAATGGGGATGAGAGGATAAAGAAGATAAAACTTCTACTCATTTTCTTCCACTTTCCCCTCAGTGTGGCCTGCATTCAGGCAGGGAATGCATAGTGCCTTCTGTGGCAGTGTTAGGCTCCCTCTGCACATGGAGTATCTGTTAACGCCATGTGTAACATTGTGCTGGTGCAGAGCAGGCAGCACATGGGCCTGCGCTGGCTTCATGCTGGTGTCAGTCTCTCTCCCAGCAGTAGTCTCTGTGCTGCGTTCAGGCAAAGCATCCCAAAAGTGCTGCTTGGGTGGCTGGCGTGCGCCATTTTCCCCTGCAGCCATTGCCCATGTTTCATGAGCTCCTGCCTTCATAACTGCAGCCCCTGCTTTCTCATGAGTTAGGATTGTCACTGCATGTTTATTGAAGTGCCTTGTGAGCCAGAATCTGCTGCTGTTACAAAATCCACAGCAGGGCTAGTCCTGCCAATGTTGGTGATATCAGTCGTTACCATCTGAAGAGATGACGTGCATTTTGTTTTCCTTACTCAAATACCAGTAACTGCCAGAAGCAGGATGTGTGGGACAGTGTGGTCCAGAGGGCTGTCCTGCATTGAAAACTGCACATCTATGCCTGCCTTTTCTTCCTGAACTACGTTATTTCTGTTGTACTGATGTCACCCATCGGTTTGCATGTCGCAACCTAGTTGCTATGAATCAGAGGGAACAGCATGAAATAATTGTATGGAAAGGAAGGAGGCTTCTGACAGCTATGGTCCTCAGGTGTTAACTCTATTTTGGGAATAACACTGCAATAAGAGAAGATCATAGGTCACCATGCAAATATTTTGTGTTTTCTTTATTGTATTATCTGGATGCAAATTCAGGCTGATATTTCTTCAAACACAGCAAGGCAGGCAATGTAAAAAGTTGTGAAAATGTTACCCATTCGTACTTATCACATGTTGTAGTGACCAAAATCAAACAAAGCTAAACAACTTGCTGTGAAAGTCAACACAGCTGCTATTTTTTGCATAGCTGTAAGCATTAAGTGGGGAAATGCAAAGAATTCCTTTATAATGAATAGTTTAGAACAAGGTTAGTAACAATTTGCCTTTAATTCAGTGCATTAACAGATTGTTGTCTATGACGTTTGGTGATTCTGGGTCTAAACAGAGCCTTTTGTCTTGGATGAAGCTTTCATCAGTGAGAAGGGCCATGTTGAACAAGCTGCTTGTGTTACCAGGCAAGCAATTAATTTGACTGAAAATTATGCCCTTCCTTTTCGTTGTGTACAAATGTGGGTGTTTCAGTATAGTTGGTTGCTCATTCATGCACAGGAGTAAGTTCAGGAGCCTCTGGGAATGCATCCGTTTCAACACATTTTTTTCTTTCCCAACCTTTCATGCAGACTTAGTGGTTGAGCCAAATAGCTAAAAATCCTCAGGGGTTTAAAGGATTAAATGAGAACAATAGTTAAGGTGCAGGTCCTGAACATACGACAGGAGGTAGATGCTGAAGGACCTGCTTAGTGAACTACAGCCTCCCCTGTAACTGTGAGTGGCGGACTGGTAGGGATTTTGTAGATGCAAAGGGAAACCTAGTGATGGCTGACCTGAAGGTTTGCCGCTGGGCAGTTTGGTGAAGCCAGTGGGAAGGTGCTACCTTGCTAAGGGTGACAGATTTGTTCCTAGATTAGGAGGTTAGCACTAGTTTTCATTCCCCCTTAGCTGGACTCTTGCTCCTGCTGGTTCCTGTAAGTAACCTGTTCCTTCATGTTTTTCTGTTTGTCTCAGGTACTGAATGGTTCAGGCTGGAGGTTTTCCTGCCCTCTCCATAGCCACTGCCTGGCACTGCCCTGAGAAGAAGCAGCGGGAAGGCAGGAGCCTCTCCTCGGCTGTGGGGCGCCGGGGTGAGACTTGTCGCGAGGTGTGCTGTGCTGCCCTGTGAGGGCCGCCATGGAGACCCTGTCCCAGGACTCTCTGCTGGAGTGCCAGATTTGCTTCAACTACTACAGCCCGCGCCGGCGGCCCAAGTTGCTGGACTGCAAGCACACATGCTGCTCGGTGTGCCTGCAGCAGATGAGGACCAGCCAGAAGGACCTGCGTTGCCCCTGGTGCCGTGGGATCACCAAGCTGCCGCCGGGGTACTCTGTGTCCCAGCTGCCCGATGACCCCGAGGTGATCGCTGTCATTGCAATCCCCCACACCTCTGAGCACACCCCCGTCTTCATCAAACTCCCCAGCAATGGGTGCTACATGCTGCCGTTGCCCCTCTCCAAGGAGAGGGTGCTTTTTTTGCCGCCTCCTGCCTGGCAGCCAGCAGAAGTCCCTGGCGGTGGTGACGATCCCGGCAGAGCAGCAGCCTCTGCAGGGCGGCCTTCCCACCGAGGGGGGAACAGAGGAGCCGGACCGGAGAGGCGTTGTGAAAAGCTCCACCTGGTCAGGGGTTTGCACTGTGATCCTGGTGGCCTGCGTCCTAGTCTTTCTCCTGGGCATCGTTCTCCACAACATGTCGTGCATTTCCAAGCGCTTCACAGTGATCTCCTGCGGCTGAGGCGGGGAGGGGTGTGTGTTCCCTGGGGGTTGGGTCGGCAGCAGCGGTGGTGGTGGTGGTGGTGGTGGTGTGGAGTGAGACAATTCAGCGCAGCTTTGCCCAATGACTGCAGAACGCTGTGCACCGGGGCAGTGGTGTGCCGGCCCGGCCACAGCCCCCGTCAGTGTGGCATCAGGCCTCTTGGCAGCGTGCGGAGAAAATCACGTCCCGTGCCCGGCGGCAGCGGCACTGAGGAGGACTGCATGCGTCACCATAACCATTTATCAAAGGGACTGCAATGTACAGTGATTTTTTTTTTTATCGTGTTATGAGATTAAAGACATCTATGTAGCTGGTTATACTGTAAAGTGTATGGAATGAGCTCTACTCTAAACACAGTAGATTAAAATCAAAACTGCTCCATGTAGAATTAAAGGAGAATTGGTGCGTGACCGTACGAGGTGTTCAATACCAGTCCACACATGCATTATTTTTTAATGGGGGGAGGGAACGAGACTTGTAAAACCAAGAAATCACTTAGCTGGTAAGGCATTTTGTATGTTTTAAACTGCACACTAATTAAATCAAGTTAGGGAGTTGTACAATAGTTTTTAAATGGAAACATTTTGCAAGCAATCATTTTGTTCTGTGGTATGTGTTTTTTGCCTCTCTTTTTTCCCCCGTTTTTTTTCAACTACAGGGAAGTGGCACTTCCAGCATCTTTTGTTTGAAGGAGCCATTAGTGAAGAAATGGGCATGAGAGGTCCTAGGACTCCTCCTGAAAGGTTGTGATAGCAAATTGTTCTGTTTCTTCTTCTAAAGCTTAGGTTTTCCTAACTGTTTTTAAAGCATTCAGACCTATTTTGCCTCCTTCTTTCCTAGGAAATGCAACTGTGCACCCATGGATAGTGTGATGGAGGATTTCCTCTAAGGAAGCCTCACCATCCCAACACACCAAGGAGCTTTATACGCAATCATGTAGTAAGAGGCTTGACATTGTAGGGAGGATAACTCATGGCACCCTAACCCTCTAGTGGGTGGGCTCCCCTCCTACATCACTGTGGCTGTCCTTGTATCAAAATACCTGGGTGAGCATAATGGAGCCTTTTCCCACATTTCAGTGTTATAAATGTTGGTGTTCATAAGTACAGATTTGAAAAAAACCCCACAGGAATTGTCTTCCTCCACCCATGAGAGTCATGAAGCCGCACTCATTTGCAGTTCACTTCCTGGAAAGAGCCAGATTCCTGAACCTTCGCTGCAGTAGCGCCTTGCTCTAACCAGTCCCAATAGCTTTAGTAGTTCGTAAGTAAAATAGAGCTCAGTGTGAATTTTGATATTTGGCAAAGCTGAAATTTGTGTGAGATTTAGAGATTGGATCAAGGGGCATATGACAGACCTTTAATAAGACAGAAAAATCTATTGATTTGCGCTGCTTCTTTTTGCAAGTACAAAGTCTAACCTCCCTGAATGATCTCTTGTCATTTACCTACTGCTCTTTCTAGTAATTAATTAGAGACTGCTCAGTGCCATATTATAACACTAGAGAACATAATTTTGACCATGCAGTGCTCAAGCTGGCCCTGTAGACATTGGTGGTTTCCTGCTTATATCACAAAATCCAGTTGCTGGTTCACAATAAACATTCCTAGCTAGGACTTCTGTCAGGAACATACCTCTATCTTCATGCTGGATTTCTTCCCCTCCCTGTTCCCAAACTACAATTTTCTTCCTTGATTCCTGTCAACTGAAGAACAGCATATACGGTGCTTAATTGTTATGGTGTGTGTTGGGTCATGTATGGAGAGGAACCATTGTGCTGATTTTTACCTACTGTCACGTGTATGCATAGCACAGCAAAAAAAGAGATCCTCAGATAACACATTCAATGCCTTTTCTGTGCAAGGCCCATGTGCAGTATGCCTTGAACTTGGCTTACAAGTATTGTATTTACACAGACACCTCTCCACAGCATGTTTAATTTGGTTGCAGAAGGGAACAACAGGTATTCCAAAATATGCACTGAGAACATGCTAGTCTCATGTTGCCAGTAGGAAACCAGATTTCTATGACATCCACACTACGCTGCTTATTGTGTAATGGAAAGCCAGTTCATAAAAAAATCTTGCCTTTCTAAGACTCTTGAGGAAGTGACCAGATACAGGACTCAACCCTCTACTGCCTTACCCCCATAACAATTGCCGGGTGTACCAGGGCGTGTAGCATAGCTGGAAAATGCTCTGAGAACAGCACTGGTGCGTTTCGTACCGGCTTCTGCATTTGCTTATCCAAGTTGTCTGTGACCATGAGGCAGTCAAAGAGCAGGTCCTGGAGATACAGTGCTGACACTGTTAACCTCCTTCTGGCCGTACCTGCCCAACTGAAGCTCTCGAGGCTGAGGTTTGTCTGGCGTTGCAAAGAATGGCTGTCTTGAAAAGCATCCTTTCTGTCCCTACATGGAAGGTGCAGTACGAAAGAGAAATCAGAAATTAGGTTAAAATACTACACTGCATAACACATTATGCAACAGGCAGACCTGGAGTTTATCCGGTATTAATAAGTATTATATTAGACAGAATACCATCCTGTATTATGTACACAGTACATTGTTTCATTAATATGAATTTCCTGTACTTTTCTTGCCTGCTGAAATGCATGTTTGACCTAATTTCTGATCCAGACATTTGCCTGCTCACAGCCTTGTGTAAGAGCAATAAGTAGAACCTCAAGATTTTTGCCTGCGTGTGCACGCATGGTGTGTACATTCATCCCTTTTTATAAATAGGAGTTCCAGAGATGTTTTTGCTCTGGCTTTAGACTGTGACTATCATTTTAAATTTGCAGCTGCCATATCATGTTGGATCACCTAGCTTTATTGCTGACTTGTGTAGAAGTGAACTAAATAGTTTGTTGTAATGTACAGTGTTAAAATGTTTCTCAAATATGTCGATAGTCCTACCACTTTAAAAATGCAGTGCAGTTTGCCCCATTCCTTGGTCCAATACCTGACATTTAAAAAAGTGATACTGCTGTATCCACCTCTAACTTTTTTTAAAAAAAAAAAAACCAGCCTCATCTTTGTAATTTTTCTCTGTGGAAAAATGCATTTGGATTTGTATCAAAATTGTTGGGTTCTGGGCTAGTTTTTGTTCTCTGGGGTTCAGTAGGAAATCACTGCCCAGTTACACAAAAAAAAACAACTTACTGTGACACCGTGCTATTTGAGCAACCAAAATTTATGCTAAAACTAGTAATTACTCAAGCACCTGCATTTTTAGAGCAAATTACTCTGTATGAATGTGTATTTATTTGCTTGTTTAATGGGAAGGATGTGTGTGTTGGGGTCCAGCTTCCTTTTATTTTCTAGAGGGCCCCAACTTCCATTTTTGGCTTGTGCTTTGCTGGCAAACAGACTTTAGGGTTCACTCTGTGAAATTTTGTTTAGTGAATTTTAAAAATTCAAAATATGCAATTTTGGTATGTGGGATTTTTTTAGGAAATCTTGTGTTCAGTGATTGTTCATGCTTAACCGAGATGTAAAGGAGACTGGATGTTTTGTAAACATGGAGCAATCATGAGTTCAAAGTTTCATCTTTATTAATGAAGCTCAGTCTGAATAAAACATTAGCAGGAAAAGAATGATATCAAGTGAATTATGGTACCTCTGTTACTTTGCTATCAACTGAAAATGGCAACATCTTCAAAAGAACACTTGTAAGGCAAAGTATTAAGTGTGGGTTGTGGTAAATAGTAAAAGGTTGTTCATGTTTTAGTTACTTTAGAACACGGAATTATAGCTGATGATAACTGAGCCACAAAATTTTTCTCTTTTTTTTCTGTTTTAAACAGGTGACTTAGAAGTTATAAGTAAACTTTTCACTTACGGAGGCGAGGGATTCTTGGCCTTAAGTATGTATTGTACAGACTGGCACACCAGCTTCCTTTTCCCCTTGATCCCACCCTCCCAGTCGTGTTGTTGCTGGAGCCCTGGGCAGCCAACCCTTTTGTAATACTGCAGATGCTTTTCTGGAGTAGAGATGGCCAATGTTTTACTGGTTTTGTTACATGTACAACAGGGCTAAACCAAACCCAAAAAATTCATACATGATTTGAGCTCTTCTGTGCGTGTCCTTGTATCAAAAGCTTCAGGCATTAATCTACTGTGTAAACTGGTCCAGGCCTCTGTGTTCCCTGGATCTTTTCACAGAAACGCCATATAGCAGAGGACGTTGCCTCTTCCCAATTATAGAGAGGTACTGTACCCATCATCTGCAGCTAAATTGCCCCCAGGCAACATGCCCTGCTGTCATGAGTCAGTTTCATGAGTACTGCAGGAGATATTCACTTGTCAAGTGAACACATCTGAAGTAAATATTAGAATTGAAACGCTTCCTTATTCAAGTTGCGCAGAAAGCTTGGTTTGAGATTTGTTTTTTCCAGACTTTTTCTATAGGCAGACGGGGAGGGAGGGAAGAAGCTACATGACAGCAAATGAGTTCCAGACGCTGCTGAAGAATGTGCCTGCCCTGAAGGTAAAGATTTTTGTGCAAGAGCTTCAGTAGGAGAGCATTGTCTGGAAATGCTGCAATGGATTTACAGCATGTTGGTGACCTTTCTGGTGCTGTACACTGTCCATAGGCCTGACAGCTTGGGCTGTTGTGTTCTTTCTCTTTGTCACTTTACCTCTTGTTATGCTCATGTCAACAAGCGAAGCTGCTTGCTTCATCCTCAGTTTGAATGATTTCACAGTTGTTTCTTAAGTTGCCCAGAGCATCCCTAATGAAAAAATTACCTTCGAAGTTCAGTGAAATTTAATGCTTAATAAATGTTCAGAAAATGTGTTTTTCAAGTATTTCCTTATGTTTCATTACTTTTTAATTTTAGTTCTTAATAATTCCTGTAATGTTTGTGCTAAGCATGTTCTTGAACATGCGAAGGCAATTCATAGAGATTAGGTAAGATCCACTGCCAGAAGAAAATATTTCCTATTCTCCCTATCCATCCCACAGTCTCCTATATATCTACACAAATCTCTTTTCACTCTCCTCATCTCTTTCACATGGAAGCTCCTGAGCATGGGGATGAAAGGGCATGCATGGAATGCCTACGCTTATGAGCACAGGAACATGTTTCCATGCCTGGGGAGGGTTTGCACATAGCACATGCTCACAAACAGTAGGGAGAGGCCAAGAGGATTAGTAAAATGGCCTTAGGCTCTTACATCTCAGTATGGTCATGTACTGTATGGTCCTGGGATGATGAGGTGCTGAGATAGCTTAGTAGCATGAAGCCTAGGTATCGCTATCTGGCTTTCATGTGGGATGAGTTGTAGCCCCCACTGTGCTGTCTACTGCAAACTGACTCATACTGCTGTTGGATGTAACTCACAGGTGACCAGGTTTCAGATTGTCTGGGGTTCAGATGAGGAGCCACAGAATTTCTCTGTGCTTCTAGACCAGGACATCCACCCAAAGGGGAACAGGCAGATGCCTTTTAGTTTATTAGAGGTCTGTAAGTTCAAGCAGAGGTCTTTCAAAACAGAGCTGCACAAAACACTCCTGAAAGCTTGAAGGCAACAACATACAGGCTTGGCCTGAACTGGTTTGAAAGAGTGAAAAAAGGGTGCAGAAGGAGAAGGACACCTGTAAATGAGCAAACAATTAGGCAGTAGCCTGGAAATTGAGATCTCTGTGTGCAAAAACATCTACTGGGCATGTTTTGCAGTGGCCTGCATATGTCATTTCTGTCAAATTGGATCTCAAGAATGGCAGTGAAACTCCAGATACTGCTTTTCCTTTAAAACCTTGGAGCTGGGAAGCAGCCTATTTCAGCAGTGCTTCTTTCCACCTAATTGAAAAATTTGATGGGTGTACAGAAATTTTTTGGGGTGCTGAATCATCACAAGCTCAGGACTCTGACACACAAGCTGAACATGAATTCAGTGTGAAGAAGTTGGGATAAAAAAGCAAAGCCTTGAGTTCTCAGTATGTGCAGATGCATCACGTTGTTTAAAATAAAAACTTGTTTTATTTGCATGTGTGTTGACTGAATGTACAAAAAGCAGGTGGCTACATCCCAAGTCAAATAATGAAGCTGATGACATTCAGTGAATGCCAAACAGCTAAAGACAGGGTGTATTGAACCTGTTAGATCTGAAAAGCTGAATGAAGAAGTGGCTATTTGACACTGCTATTGCACTCAAAAGATATAGTAGGATTAGATTAGGGGTCTGTAGCTTTCTGGCTTGGTTTTCAAATGGAGCAAATAAAAGAAATAAGAAACTTGAGTTTCATGTGAAGGTTATTTACCTGCCTGTCACCTTGAGAATTACAAAATATGTGTGTGTATTGCCACTGCACTGATCTGTTTTGGAAGCATTGCCTTGTAGTGCCTACGTGCACTGATGAGGTCTGAATCATTGGGGTTTTACAGTTCTTTCAAAGCAGGGTGTCACGTAGTAGAGGTGTGCGGTTAAAGGGAGCTCAGTTCCCGAGCGTAGCCACTTTGCTGATCAAACCGCAAATGAATAATTTCTTGCTTAAATTATTGGGAATAATGGTCACAGATATTTTCAAATATTTGCTCAAGGGATGTCTTGCAATATTTGGGACATAATTCAGGAAAATATGCTGAGAAAGCACTAAAGCGTTAAATCTAAGGAAGCTGAAGGGATTAAATACTTTCTTGAATAGAGGTGGACTTTACATTTAGGTGTTTGTTTTTTGAGACCTGGCTAGTCTGCACAATTCTTTAAAGAACATTTGAAGTAATAAGCTTTGCTTTGGGAAGGTTTTATTTTGAAATTTGAAAGCCTATTGACTAAGACAGGCTCTGTAATACCCCAAGGCTGCTGTTTTCAAACACTGTTGTGTAGAAACTGTATTTCTATAACTCCTATTCTTAATTGCTCATTGTACATAGCTAAGAATTCTTAAATCTTGGTAGGGAAAAATAAAACCCAAAAAAGCTTGCAGTTCAAACCCACACCAAAACCCACCCTAGGAATCCAGAGCGATGATGATTTAAAAAACTCAGGAGAAATAAGTTGAATTCTAATCGCTTCTTTCCTGCTGTGCTGAAATGCTGGAGGATTTGCTAAATCTACAGGTTGATAAAACTGAATCCCTGCTTAATAGTTGTATTTGCTAAACTGGCTAGCTGCAATGGATACATAGAGTGCTCTTTCTTTTCCTTTCTGACCTCCTCTGGTTTAGAGAAGACAAGATTTGGACAGTTGTAGCTGGATTGAACAGTGTGATAAGAGCTGTAAAATGTTACCAGCAAGGAACGTGATAAACAAAGAACTGCAACACTGAATGTCTTCTGGCAGCCATCCAGGCAGAACAAGCATGCTCCAGCAGAACACTGGGATAGGGAGAAATGTTGTCAGGAGTAGTGGATAAATGAGGATATTTTCTAATACCCTAGATACTCTATGTTTATTATTGCTGATGCATCTTTGGGTTTGGGTTCTTTTTTTCGTCCTTTACAAGCAGAAGTCTAAAAAGCACTTTGTACTGCTTCCTTACGAGTGTGCTCTCTGCTGTTTCCTCTTCTTCAGCCTGTTGTTTGGCCATCCTGTTGCCCTGCAAATTTGTAAGGAGAAACTTACCCTTGTGCATATATGTGACTGCAAATTTCTATGGCATTTCCAGTAATAAAAAGGGTAACAAGTCATCCCAGAAACAGGAACATCTCCAGGGTTCCATGCAGAGTCTTATTTGCAATACCTCTCTGCCTGCAGTTATTACCATAGGTCCTCTCTAAATGAGTATTTTGGATTATTGCTTCTTTACTATAGGCCTATTTTTTTTTTTTTTTAAAGAAGCAACAGCAATGCAAGAGAAAACAACTCGGAGCCTAGAAATTATTTGCACAATTTGACTTTTAAGATAATTCGTTAACAGCTTTTTTATTTTTTTTCCCCCCCCCAGTGTATCAGTGACATTAATTTTGTGATTCCACTTCTTTTGGTGAGGGAGGGAGATAAGGCATAAGAAAATCCATATTCATGCCTTGGATTAGGTCTGCTGGGTTTCAAAGTGTATGTAAGGGCTTCTGTTTTGTAATACCTCATAAACCTACTAACAGCTGAAAACTGCAATAGCACCAAAATCTTAATGAAATGTCACGTGCTGCCTATTGAGTTTAAAATGCCTGCTGAAATGCGCAGAGCCTGGACTTCCTGGATGTCGAGCACACAGAGCACTATACGTGGAATTAATTGTGACTGTCAGTTCTCCAAGATCAAACTCGAGTCTTACGGCTCTTTTAAAGCCATTAGTGGACCTGGCCTCCGAGGATCTCTGTCATATTTCCTACATGCAGTGGCAGCCCTCATTTTATAGATCTAAAGCAAGCAGCCTCTGATAAGGAATTATTTAGTGATTTTGTAGGCAAATTATCCATCTCCTTAAGAGATTGTTAAATCCTTGATTGGGTCAGTGACCCGACTTCTGCCAAAGGAAGATGGGAGTTTGATTAAATCATCCCAGTACAGTCCACTCTTGCTCTGGTGGCCAAAGGAGAGATGTCCTGAGGCAGATGTTGAACCAGGTGAAGCATGAATGTGACCCACCACAGATCTCTGTTGAAACAGTGGCTCCATAAGGACTCAAGGAGAGTACTCTCCTTACTGGAATGGTCCAACTGAGATCACTGGTTATAGAGCGGGGTCCTACAGTTCCTCTGCTGTAGATATGACTTCAAAGATTTAAAGAAACATGAAAACCTTTCTGTAAGATTTCTTCAGCTTTCTAAATTATCACAAATGTAGACCCTTCCTGACCACCCATTATCCCACAAACTGGAGAGCCTGCCTTTCTAGTCAGCTCAGAATGAGAAAGGCAGCCCCAAGGTAGGCTGCCTCATGGTAGAGAGCTGCATCTATTGCTGTGATGAGTGTTAGCCTACTGCTCAGATACTGGTTTATGGTAGGCTCTAAAAAGTGTTTCTTACCCTCCCTCCTCCTCCCCTAACCTCATTTTGCTTATAATTGTCTTGGAAAAACAAAAACAGACACTAGGAAAAACAAAAAGAAGAGTAAAGCTGCTCTTCATTCAGGACACGTTTAAACCATCTGTTCTGTATCTATTTAAACTCTGTCAGGAGAAAGCAAAGGTGCCCCTGAATTTCAGCTATGCTCCAAATGGATCCCAGTAGGCTTCCTGTTTTGGAGACTAAACCTTGCTAAGTAGGGGACCTCTGAGAAGAAAAATATTTTTAAGTCCTGTCAGTCAGCAGATGTGGTTGCTGGAAAGTGAAGAGGGAGCAGTGGCAGTCCTTGCAACGAGGCTTTGTCCCTGCTGCAGTCCCTGTGGTTAGAGAGCAGTGGTCTGGTATGGCACAGGGCTACAGCATACGGAGGGCAGGACTGACTGCACACATGCACATATTCTCTGGGGGAGCTGCTTGTCAGCTTCCTGATGTGTATTTTGAGCTACTTGCAGTTGATATCAGTTTAGATTACTTCAGCTACACTATCACTAATCGTTCCAAAGGCATTGCAAGTGAGCTGTAATCTAAAGCAGACCTAAAAAGCCCATCCCACAGGGCCTGTCTTTGCACTATCCCTATTAACAAAGGTTTCTGTATTACTAAGGCAGATAGGAAGGAGTGGGCATGCTGAATGATTGGGTAGGTTTGGATTTTTTTTTGGTGAGGCAAATAAACTTTGACAGGTGTTAAAACAAAAAGGCAAAGGAAATAACTGAAAAATCTTCATGTCAGCTGAAGTGTCCTCAACACAGCTTTGAAGTGAGAGCTAGTTCTCTATTTCAGCACCAATCTTGAAGACGTGTATGTGTCCACGTACTTTGTACGTTAACTAAAACAAGAGCTGAAATGAAAGTTTGACTCCTATTTTAAGAACAATTGAACCAGAAGCTGGAAGGTTGAGTCTAGCCTCGGGCATGCAGGTATTACATGGCTTTCCTACAGCTCTACCACCGTCTCTGCTCCTTGTTTTACACTCTGTTTTACATGGTCTCTTGCCTTCCCTAGGCTCCCTCCCCACCCCTTGTTAATTATATTCTAGCTAAACAAGCAGGCTGGCACTGTTCAGTGGCTGTGAACTGAAGTCCTTGGCATGTTTCAGAAGCAAGAGCCCATGTAACTTGGTTTTAGACAACTTCACCCTTCTTTTCTCGTGAAGGGCTATAGACACATAAACTGCTGGGCTGCCATGTCAAAACTTTGCCAAATATTGACTTTGTAAAGGTAAAATCAAAGTGCTGTTGATAAATCTGAATGTCTGGAGAAGCATTCTTTGCTTGCTTTGTCTATCCTAAAGGGCATCTCAAAAATTGCTAAGTTTCTAACTGCCCCCCCCAACCCTTTAGTTTCAATACATGGTATTTTTGTAGACCAGTCTCTGGAGTCTTGTCCTTTGTATATGTGGAAGCACTGATTTTATGAGACCTGTTCAGACACATTTGCTATGATTAAAATTCTTGAAAATGATTTTCAATAGGCTAGTGTGTGCTTTTCTTTTTTAACACAAAAAGTAAAATTGGCTGGAACACTCACTCATTGGTTCCACTGGGAGCTTTAATAGAGTTGTGCAGTAATAAAAGAAGACTGAGATCCCCAGCCAAGTTTCAGATGGGTGGAGGTGACTTTGAAGTGGTCCATCAGAAAGCCACTTTTATAAGCCTGTGAAGGAGAGGGAGAAAAATGAATGGGTTACATTCCCCTTCTTTCCCTGGGCAACTTTATAAGTTTTGTACATCTTTGGCCTTGACTTGGGTGCAAATCTCTGTCCTTTGTGATGGGACCTGTTGTGGCATTTCCCCATGAATGCTCTGTGTGTGCAGGTGCTCATGCATACTCGTGTGTCAGTCTAGGGTTATGCTCTTACCTCCTTAACTGACACACACCCTTAGAAATGTGAAATTAATGCTGGTATTAATGAATGTAAATCCAATGACTTCAGAGGAGCTCTGAGGATTTACAACACCCTGGGTGAGAACCAATAGATATAGATAATTATTTTATATTCAGCAATCTCAGGTGTTTCAAATTAATGTATTGTTGTGAGCAACAATGCAGCTGATTTCCTTTGTACGTCTTCCATTTTTAAGCCTGGTTTCCTGTGGAAATGAGACGTGCACACTCATGCTCTGTGTCTGTGTGTCCCTTTCCACTGACCTTTCAAGCCAAATTTAACAAAGTGACAGCCATCTAAAACATAATTATATTTCCGTTTTGATGGTGTGTGGGTAGAAAAGTAGAGGGAAGAGAGAGACAGATCCTGCGTGTGCCAAACAAATGAAAAAGCTACAGTGTGGACTTGAATCGTATTAGGAATTAGAAAGACCGCATGGGAGATGCTCCCCAAGAAACAACTCAAGCAGAAGAAAAACTTAAATTGGAACTTGCATTGAACAGTGAGACAGCAGTGCACAGGAAATTAGATTTTATTTTTGCTTCTCTTCATGTAATCCCTTTTCTTTTGAAATGTGTCTTCTTCTAGCATTTTATACATATGTTTCAGTCTTGAGTGATGAATTGCGGTGGTACTGGTTGCCTATATGCAGCCCAGGGCAAGTGGAGTTTTGCAGTCACCAGAGGATTAATCTCTTCATTAATAGTGCCATGACACAACTTTTATTACATTGCCTTGCATTTAGACTTGGAGAAATTAAACTTGGGTCACCAATTTCACTGTGACAGGACAAATATGAATTTGGCAGAACTGTAGAGGAGCATCATCAAAGGGAAATGCCTGGTAAATGTGTGTTTGATTGTTTTTCAGTATAAAAAGCAAGGCAAAACCATACAGTGCTCTTTCATTTATGACATCTTAGTGTATATAGTTGTTTTAGCTGGCATGAACTAAGAGTGTAGGTTAGGTTTGCCAGGTAAGGTAACACGTTTTAGTAGTTGAAGTGATAAACTGAGGAAAACCCATGAGTTTTTGTGCCCACAAGTTCCCCTTCAAGCCTGCAATAAGAGTAGCCTACATCAAAACTAGATACAGGCAGATGACAATTGGCCTGAATTTGCCTTTGTTATGCCTCTTAGTTGGAGTACTGAGAGAGTAAGGCAGATGTGATCTATGGAAGAGAGAGGAAGTTTAACTGAAAGTCAGAAGAGCTCTTAGCCAAACAGCACAGATAGAGAGCAAAAGAGGCAATTTCACCAGTGAAAAAATCAAGTGGTTAAGGGAGAAAAGGCTTGAGGGAGACTTAAAATGTGTCATGAAATACTGATGTTCAGTATATCCCAGTCTAACAAATGAGGAAAACTCAGGATCCAGTACAGCTGTTAATTGCCAGGCTACATGGAAACATTCTCAAATAGTAATGTTTTTAATTCCTCTATGCCATCAACAGGCAGGCATAATGGATATTTGCAGTGTCTTTACACTCAGTAATGTCAAATAGAGCTTCTGAGTAAAGCTGAAAAAAAGAGAATTTGATATTTTTAATTGTGTAAGTCTCATACAAGGGAGATTTGTTCAAGGACTTGATGCATTGCTTCAGTGAGTAACAGCCTTTCTTACCTTATCAAGCTAACTAGAATAGCTTAGAGTGCTAAGCACTGAAAACACATCTGGGGAGCAGAAATTGTGTGTTAGCAGTTACTGCTTCAAACATATGGAGAATGAGAAGGGAGAAAGAAGAAAAAGACTGACCTAGGCTTAGCTGGGGGCTGGATAACCACCAGGAGATCCGAACTCCCCTGAGTCCTGCACTTGCATTGGCCCTAGGTTACATACCAAGGGCTGCATATCCAATGTAAGAGTCATCTACGGTACTGTGTAATGTGGCTGAGCACCTGGCCAGCAGTAACCCGCTCAGCTATTTGTGTGACAGGCCTTGTATGGGATGTGTAGGGAGACCATGCAGTGCAGTTTTGCTCTGCTAAATATGCCTTTTGGTGTGACATTTCTGTACTTTTATGAGTATGAAAGGAAAGCAAAATGGGACCATTAGTAGTGATTCTGCAGCAGGGCTCCATTGCTTGTGTGGGAAGTTGAGAGGAGGTTCCTCAAGTGGAGTGAGGCAACAGCTGCACACAAGGGTATGAAAGATGTCTCATCAAAACCACCCCTTTACTGCCAGATGAAGGCGTTATAAAAGATTGCTGGTAGCTAGAGTCTTATGCAGGAAGACAGGTTAAATTATCACAGTGTTCTTCAGGGCCTCCTAGGCAATGAATCTGTGAAGCAGTGAAGTGGGTTGTTGCTTTCTCTACAGAGGAATTCATCACAGCAGCCAAATTAATGACTGCTTTTCAAAAGTTTCTCCTGCAATCTGAAGGACTGATTTGCTGCCTGCTGTTTGTTATCTGTGGCATTTTTAAGCTTCACCCAGGTGACTATATTACTTTGTGTGTTTAATGCCTGAATTCTGCCTTCCTAACCTTGATGCTGTTCATTACTTTGCTTTCTTCTTTCACTGGGCTTGATGATGATATTGTAACAATTTACACATTTAAGAGTCTGTTACTCATTTCCCTTGCAGCTACAACAGGGTGAGTTCCCTCTGCTCCTTTGAATGGGCATGCTTGCAAATTGACCTTGTGGTAGGAGCAGTAGGGCTGTGGTGTTGGCATTTTAGGCCATGCAGTCTGCATTTGAAGATGTAGCACAGGGCTCACTACAGCACTAGGGAAGGGGGAGCAAAACAAACAGGTCAGAGAAATGGCTGCAAATGAGTTTGTAAAGTCCTAACTGGAAGGCATAGTGCCGACTAGCTGTTAGGTGAATACAAACCCTAATCTGGTTTTAGCCAACATAGATTATTGCCAGCACTATCCTGATCTGGGGTTATCTCTTATATTTTTTTTCTCTGTGTTCTTCTATCATTTGTCATGGGCTGAGAGCTATGGAGCAAGTCAGAAGCCTGCCAGGTTAGGGGCTGATTGCAAAATGCAATGGGTTAAATTAATCCTTCAGGAAACTTACTGAATAGAAGGGTGTTGTTTGTGTTCCTGGCACATCTGAAAAATGCATTAGTAGAATAAATACAGTGGTATGACTGACAAGGAAAATACAGGGGTTTTCACTCTGACAGTACCTTTTACCTCAGAATATCAAGTCTCCTAACTCATACAAATTAATTTGAGCCTTTCATCAGCCTTATATACAGCTGTTGCTGCTGAGGCATCTGAATGCTCAGTGTTGTCTTCAAGTCTGATGTGACCAGGACAGATGAGAATCCCCAGACTTCAACAAATGAGGCACCTCCTTCAGTGTTAGTGGGCCAGCTCTGCATCCTACCTGCAACTGGGAAGAAATAAAAAACCCAACAAACAACAGGGGGAGGAGGAAGAAGCTGTAATTTAGGACATATTCAGGGGAATCAAAACACAAGTGAGTAAACACACCAATGTTTTCATCCATTGCTGCCCTGGTTAGAAACCAAGGACAATTGTCTGTGGCATCCAAGAGCTCCCAAGCTACTGTTCAGCTCAGCCATGTCCCCAGCCTAATTAGTTGGTCACAGGTGCAGATGAGCACATTAATTGCACTGATGTACCACTTTTGGCCAGTCCCAGCCATGTCTATGTAAGGGGAACAATGCAGTTACTGCAGTTTTTTGTAGTGGCTCTGTGAGGAGGGTGGATAAATCATGAAGGCCCAGTTCTTCCACCTCTACTCTCATGGAGCCTTGTAAAGAGAAGTATTTGAAGCACAGGGGCTAATAGTGAGTAAAATACTCCCAGCATGAGTAAGTATTACTGAACAGCAGATTAACACACTGTGCCAAGCACTTATCTAAAATTAAGTGTTTTTTTTTTCTACTTACACCCTGAGACTCTTGTCTCCAATTATGTTTGTTTTGTTTGCTTTTTCTTTGTTCTGTGTGTATTCAAATATTGATGAGAGAAGTCTACAGAGAAACCATGTGATGTATAAGGTCTGAGTAGCACAGTAAAATAAAAGCACTTGGGTGGAGTTCAGCTGTTAAAACTTAAGACTATACTTAACCTATTATTGTCTTCAGCTGAGTTTGAACTACTAATGTACCTAGGCAAGAAAACAAGTTTACAAGGGCTTAGTTAGAAGTTCCCTCTCCAGGAAGAGCTAGAATAAGCAAAACGTACTCTGAAACAAGGCCAGATTCTCCTGGGATGTATTAGAAGGAAGGGACCTTGTTGAAATCAAATCAGTTGTGTGCTGTTAAGTTAATGCTGATCCCCTTTGGCATGCGGTTGCTGAAGGCTGCCTGCAGGCAGACACCCAGTCCTGAGGCAGAGGTGAGCAACAGAGCAGCGTCACCCCAGTAGGACCAGATCCCCTTCTGTTATGGCTGGTTTAGCTGGGGCAGCAGCTGCTGACAGCTGCTCTAGCTTCACACCTCTCCGTAGATGAAAACACACCTACCCCTTGGTCAGACCCCCTCAGCCTTGCCCTGTCTCACAGCTCCCCTGACAGCCCTGCTTTGGCTACTCTCCCTGATGTTCCATTTCCTGGGGCCATTTTGGTGTCAGATCGAGGATAGTATCTCTTCCCAATCCACAGACCTTTTTTAGGTGTGGGTTCCTGTGTGTCTCCCTGGCCTCCTGTGAGCAGCTTTGTGTTAGCCTCCTGCCACGCCATGCAAGGGAGGCTTTTGTTTACCTTTCCTCCCAGAATTGGGAAGTTCTGTATCTGCCAGCAGTGTGTTTGGGCAAAAGGAGCAGTGCTGGAGTGTTGGGTGTGCTACAGTCAAAGAATGGGAGGCACAGTTGCCCTTATGTCAGGATCCTGTCCTCGCACCCGCAGAAGTCTGATAAAGTAGGAAATCTGGCTGTGGCTGACCATCTGCTGCCCTAAAAAAATTACTTTGCCAATGTCAAGTGCCAGTTCTGAGGGGAGGATGAGGATTCCAGCTTCGTCTGCTGGCTTGTCTGGAGACTGGGAGGGAAATTCATTAGTGTATGCAGGCACCTGAACACAGTAGGGAAGCTAACAGTGGCACTGCTTTTTGACCTCGCTGATAAACACGTGGCATTTTTTCAGTGCTTGTAGGCAGAGCATTGAATGGAGCAGGTTGCTGCTGGTGCCAAGGATCCCCCAAGATGCCTGATGACCATTCCATGCTCACATGGTTTGCACTGTGGTAATCAATAAAGCTGAGGTCAGCAAGAAAATTTCCCTCCAGGGTCAGGAGGGTGTTGGTGTTCCATCTTTTTGTGGGCAGAGAGGTTCAACTGTTGGGTCACCTGCACACATCTGCCAAATCGGCTCAGAGAGCCATCAGGTGGAGAGGAAACCTCTTGCCTGATTTCTGCAGGTGCTCCATAATTTGGTTTTTGGAGGAGGCATGCATACCTGTAGCATCCAGAAATTCGGATGGTGTTGGGAGTCAGACTAGATGTTCTAACAATCCCTGCTATCTTAAGTTCTATAATGCTGTATCTTTTGAGATGTAGCATAAGTACTTCTGAAAGCCTAAAAGAAAAACACACAACCCTAGCAACCCTCCTGATTGCATCTCCTGCAGACCTTGTTCAGCAATTATCTTAAAATGCCTTTTTAAAATATGTTCAGGTCTTGTGTTTAAATGGAGGCTCTGACCTTGATCACTTGAGAGTACACGGCTGAATTCAAAATGAACTGCTTTAAACTTGTTTAAAATATTGTCATGCATTATTGAATGCAGAAAGACATTTCAGAATATAGTTTATATGAAAACTGCTACAAAATTAATTTGTATATTAATGTATCAAAATCAAACCCATATATTACTGTAATTGAAACAACCCTTTCATTGCTTTGGAAATTATTTAGTAGTTAAGTTTAAAGGCAAACAAAAGTAAAAATTTCAGATCAACATGGTTTTATCTTTTACTTTGGTAATGTAGGTTTTGGTGTTAGTGAACTATTCCTCCTACATGCATGTATAGTTTTAGTCAAACAGCAAATATGATGGAGGTATGATGTCAGAATTGGGTAAGTTCATTAATAACAATTATTCCTTGAAAATATTTGTGTGAAATGAAAAAAAAACCAAAAAACAAACACCAAAACTAGTCAGGTGTTCCTTCACATTTATCCAAAATCCATGTGTAAATTCAGAAATAGAACAAGCTGAAGCAGATTTTCTAAATGTATGTATATATGTGTGTGTACTTATCTTTAATGATACATGTGTTGAAAAATTTCACATGGCATTCCTTGAGAAGCCTCAGGAGCACAAAATGCTTTTTGTAAGGTTATAAAAAACTCATAGGGAAAAGCTTGCAAAAACCTTTCATCTAAAATAGTAATAAGGTTGGAGATTTTACTCTTCAATGCAACTCACCTCAACATGGAGTCTTTCAGTTTTGCAAGGATCTTTCTCTCTCTGCTCTTTCACTCTTTCACGCTGGCACGTATATAGATATACCTTCTTGTATGATGTGACTCCAAATTACTACGTATCAGTACTCTAACATTAAAAAAAATCTCCCTATCTCTTTCATCTTGTATATAATTTGATGTCAATGTGGTATGCAAATTAATCTGTATTATACACTGCTGTAATATATGCATGTGAAAACTGGAGGAATGCTTCACAACAAACCTGGATGTACATTATAGTAGGCCACATATTACTCGTGAGTACCCCAGTATGATCTCAACCATACCTTTTTGCTCAGCAGTCATCAGACATATGTGAAAGCCAAAAGTATGTTGAACTGTGGATCAGTAGAGATCATATGAATATGGTCTCTCTTTGCTGAATGATTTTTCATTTTTATTTTCTTTTTTTACAATTCAAAATAAAAAAATGCATTTGTTGCCACTACACTCTAAGTGTTTGAGGGAACATGACTAAATGTTTGAGGGAACATGACTAAATGTTTGAGGGAAACAAATACAAGTGGATGCTCCTGAGCTCATTACCCAGTTAACACAGCAACCTGTGGTAGTTTCCAATGTGTTTTCACTGCCAGCTGAATGCAAGTGAAACCTGCCCATTTCTAGTCGTTCTGTTTATTAAGGGGACCTTCCTTTTTTGCTGCAATGCTGCTTAGATTTTTTTCTTTCAAGTTTCTCCGTAGTACCGCTGCTGCTAGAGCACCACATTTTCACACTTACAGTTCATAACCCCTCAAGAACACTGGAAACACTGCAGAGGAAGAATTTGTATGCCCAGGTAAGCTGATGGATCCTGAAAACGTGAAAAATGTTTTGTGAGATACCATATGTTAGGGTCTTCCCAGATAAAATAAATTAGGCTGTTGGGGATTGGAGGCAGGGCAGTTGCTGGGAAAAGGGTACTGGAGTAAATGCCCCTTGCATTACACATGTGTGTATGTAACCTTAACTGAATTGCTAGGATTTCTTACAGTATAGCAAGTTAAGTCATCTTTTCTTACTCTGTCTATGGTCTTTCACTTTTTTTCCCTTACCTGTAGTGCAACTGTTCATTTTTCTATACTTAGGTTGGTGCCTCATGTGGGAGAAGAAAAGATATAATTTACAGGGTAATCCTGTACATGGTGTTTTGGCCACCATGCAAAACAGCCCTGGTCCAGACTGAAAAATGCCTGTAAGCTGGAGGGTGGACTTCCTTCCACTGGCATTTCCCAGAACAGAGATTGCCAACTAGAAAAGTGCTATACAGCTGTATTTGTTCCTTGGAAGGGTTTGGGCAAAGCCCTGAAAGCATCCATGACTGTGGGCTGGAAATGAATGAACATCAGGCTTCTCCAAAGCACTGCTGCTCTACAGGGCTCACTCAGGCTGTGCTTATAGCCTCTATGGTTTTGCCCCTGCCAGCTGGAGTTGCACAGGTTGTTTTCAGTCACAGGCACCTGGGCTCTGCTCCTTTTGTGTTTGTGCAGAGGAGCTATGCTTCTGGCCCATCCAGAAAGCCTGAGGATCAGGTAACACCTCTCATTGCTTACTTGTAAATCATCCAGGAGAGAGAGTGTTTATCTCCAGATTTAAGAACTGTTGTTACTATGGTGTCTGCAGAATAGACTGATTGAAAAATAAGCTGGATACAGAAAAACAAAGATGCCTCTCTGGCCTTTCAAAGCAGCAGAGGAGCTGCTACCTAGAAACCATCAGGGATGTGTACTTTTCTTTCTTGTTTTGATCCAAAGAGCAGTTACTGTCCTATTAGGTTTCCGATGAGCTGACTTTCTGTGTATTGATTTTATGACCTTTCAACTACTGTCTGTCAATCTTCTGCACTGACAGCTTTATGAGGATCAGTTGTGTGGTCAGAGCTCAGAAAATGTTTATATCTCTTGTTCTTTCAGAGTCAGATGGGTTCACAAAATCCTTGGGGGAGATAATGATATCATTTCTCACCTCCAGCAGCACTGTATTTCACAGGTCAAATCAATGCAGCTGCTCAGAGAATGGGAAGAATTCAGGCCATGGAATTAGCCTTTAGTGTCCTTTTCTGCTCTTAGTGAAGTTAGGGGAAAATTCCTCCAGGATCAGAGTGGATAACTGTGTACACGCATTTGTTCATGCTCTCATCTACTGAAATCTGACTGTATGACACTTATGTTGAATTCTGCACCTAAAAATAGGTTTCTTTGTGGAAATAAGAGGTTTGCTTTTTCATGTTTGTTCCTTTATCCCTGTCTGATTGTTTCTGTCTGTCAGCAGCAACAAGCCTCATTGTTTTGGTCCTCTGACTAGGACGTGTTAAATGGATCCTATCTTCAGAAACTGCTAAGCCTCCAAACCCCTGGGATATCTGCCCATCAGAGCGTTTCACCTTGGCTAGCCCAAAATGGTGGCAGTTATACCCTCTCTCCATAGTAATATTGGCCTTAAATGCAGTTTTCTGCAACTTAATGATTTAAGCCCACCTAGTGTGTGATTGTTGGGGAGAAGAGATAGCAGATTGCTCTTCAGATATTCATCTTGGCTTTTTGTAGAAAATAATGCCACTTCTTTGCCAAGTGATCTCTCACTTTTGTTCACTCTCATCCTGCTGACCATTCATCCTCCATTCACCAGGCTTGCAAACAGCCTCATTTTTCATACCCACTTCTCCATTTGTTGACACTTCAGGCTCCTGCCCGTTGCTCTTCTGCAGCAACAAGCTCATTCACATTCCATATTCAAAACCCATAACATGATTCATTGAAGGGAAGAGTGCTTTTGTTTTGCACTGTGTGTCTGAGACTGACCCGGAGGATGACATTATAAATGAGCTCTTATATCTGAATTACTTTGTCCTGCTTAGCAAAGTCAGTAGAAAATGGGAAAGAACTCTTGGTCTTGAGGGGTGTCAGCTGCTTCTCCAAAGTCTCACTTCTCAGTGATGATCTGTCTTTTTTTTCCCTTCTGTTGTATGGGGTGTACCAGTTTCAGTTTTTAGGCTCATGAGGGGTTTTTTTGAAAAGGGCAGTTTGATACAAACAACTTTCACAAAGAAACACCCCCCACAGAACAGAGGTGATATTCAAGTATGAAAAGAGGGGAGATGAGCTGGACTTGAGAAACGTGGCAAACCATGAGAATGCTGCCACTCTAATTTTTCTCATTCAAGAGGTTCCAGACTATGCATTATTCAGATCATTAAAATTAATGAGAAAATTCACTCTTCAACAATATAATTCAACTTAAAACCTTCACGTTATTATTGAAATTCTTCATTGTTCATTCAGACCAATGTTCCAAATCCAGATACATGACTAATTTTGATGCACATCTCCAAAAGGGAATAACCAAAGATTAGTCTGATTTTTCTTCCACATATTAATATGAAAATATCACACCAGTGTGCTGTCTGTTTTTCCAGATTTACTCATCTTTCTTTTAATTTCAGTCATATTCTGTATCCATGCAATTAAGGCCTCAGTCAAGCCCATTGACTGCTGCTGATGTCAACATCAAGATTTATAAAGCTGCAAAATATTACTGTGAGGGCTAAGACTTTATTTCGAGACATAATGAGTATTGTGTGTGATATCACAATAGAGATTATAAAGTTCTTTATTACATGCAGTAGTTACTGCTGTCATGCAGAACATTCCAGCTTGTGTCATAAAAATGGCTTTTTTTTTCCAGTGTAATATTCAGGAAAATGAGTTTGAATTTGTGATCTAGAAGAAAACTGTCCTCAAGTGTAATCAGAAAAGCTTGTGAGTTTTCCTAACACCTGGTACAGTTCACTGATAGGAATATAAGTACAGAATAATACAATTGGCTGATAAAGAATAAAGTTTGTTCTGTTACAGCAAAAAGTAAAAGATGTGAAGGTGTCAAACTTGTGTCTTAACACTGTTGAAAATTGGGACTTCTTTTTTGTTTTAGTAAGCTATAGGTAAAGATTGTATATAATCAGGCTTTGGTGAAATGGAGTACAGTACCAGTCTCCAAGAACCCACTGGAATTTAGAAACTAGAATGTCTTTCAAAGTAGGTGAGGAAGGAGGAAAGAGGAGGAGGATATAAAGGAATCGGGAGTTGTTTTAACTTTAGGAGTGGTGAAATATAAATAATACTCATGACTAATTTACTGATTAGGTATTAGTTTGTGACCTATGCCATGTCTGGCCACAGTGAGATTGTTAGAGGCTTCTGGTGTCCATTTCAAAAGGATTTTGGAAAACTAAAGAGGAACTGAGAGTGAATGTTTTTTTGAGGGCTTGGGAATCTGGCGTCAAAACAAGACTTAAGCATCTCAGTTTATTTTATCAGCAATGAGAATCAAGAGGTGACAGGTTTACAGTGCAGAAGTTCCTTCAAGGAGAGAGAGTAATGAGGTCTAGACAAGCGTGTGACATGATCTTGTAGCTTGAAGTTAAAATTACACTAGTGGAGACAGCAAATAAAGCACAGATTTTGAACTAGGACCTCTGCATAACAACATAACTAAACCCTCACAGATTTTTTTTTTTCCCCTACTCCTGATGTTCATGTTACCTTTTTGTAAAGTGTACTTTTCTGGTAGAAAATAAAAGGTACAAGGTACTTGTTCCAATACAAGAAAGACTGTAGGTGAGCATTAACGACTTTTAAGATAGAGTGTGCCATTCTGGATTGATTCATTTCTGCTTTTTGTGGCCTTTATCTCTGTGAATGTATTACTCTCACTCTTTTCAGTCACAAAGTATTCAGTGATCAGGACATTCTATATTATTTTTTCAGGTATAATATCTTTCCTTTGTGTCATGAATGTAGGATATAAAAGTGATAGATAATCTCCTTTTTTCTTTAACATTCAGGTCCCTCTCCCATCAGCTTGGAGCTTAGGGCTGAGATTGTGGATGCATGACTGTGTCACGCAGTCTGTAACTTTCATCACTGTCTTATCACTTAAATGTAGGATTTCAATTTCAGATTGGATGTTATCACAGGATTTGGACATAATGCCATCATTCCTGCCATGCAGACATAGGCAGCATGCTAAACAGTGCTTAACAGAGTGTGGTCTTCATGGCTCATGCATTTGCTTTCACCTAAATTCTAAACTCCTAGACCTTGGGTACTAACCTTAAGGCATCATTGTCCTGTAGTTAATGAATATAACGTGATCATTTCTGGCACAAAATGACTAGTCACATTCTGTACAATACAAACTCATTTCTATATTACAGTTTCTTTTAGAGGGAAAAAAAATCTCATTTCAAAACTGTATTACACCATTGCTGCTATTTACATGTTTATGAGGAGTAATACTGTAAAGACTGGGAAAAAACATTTGACATTTCAGGTGTAAGATGAAAAGATGGAAGCGGTGGCTAAAAGGATAAGGGGAACACAGAATGGGTATTACACATACTTAGCTGTTCTTTGGTTTTGGAATTCAGAGTGGAGTCTGGGAAGCTTTCCTCCTAGATGGGTGTGGGATGGAGCTGTTCTTTCCCTGGTACACAGGAGACTAATAGGGACAAATGTCTTCTGGTCTCAGGCTTGGTCGTTTATCATGTGTTCTACCCCAAACTGAAGTCCAGTAATTTCATCCTCGCAGAGGAAGATGTGGAGGAATTAATGTGGCAGGGTTTTCTTACTGATCAAGACACTGTAGAAGAAGTCTTGACAGGAGGGAGGTAGTGCAAACAGACATTTTGGCAGTGGGAGGTTAAGTGGGAAGAGGATACAAGCATAAAGTGAAAGATGAGAGGGATGAAGTCAGAACAGGCGACAGCTGGTTTGGGGGGTCAGGGCATTCTGTATAACTGCTTTTTACTTGTCTGCTGGGCTGAACCTAGTGCTCGTGAGGCACCAAACTGAAAGAGCTGCCAAGTCAGTTAAAGAGGTGTCTGTATGAAGGAGGAGCCTTGTGAAGGTAGCCTGATTGTACAGCCATTGCTCTCGCAGTAATTGTGCACACCAGGAGGTGCAGGCAGATGTGAGCTGCCTGGGTCAAAGCCTTGATATGGAAGCACAGGGAGGAGCAGTCAGAGACTTCTGAGATGTGTGGATAGAGCTGACCCTACTCAGAGCAGTGCTGTGAACACGGTAGCATCAAGTTGATGAAATCCACTGTGAGGATGCACAAGCACGCTCAGTTCTGTCATAGACTGTTTCAGCTGCTTGGTTTTACAGCCTGATAGCAGCTCTTGTAAAACAGTTTGTGTGTGTGGGATATACACATTTTTTACATTTGTGTGCCCTTTTCCCAGCCAGTAGGCTTCTGTGATTTTACAGCACTGTAGTGCTTGAGCTGTGCCACTTCCATCTCCCTTCTTTAAACTGGGAAGCTAAGGCAACTGGTGTAGCAGGGCTCATACGTTTTGCCTGAGAGATTTCTGATGTACTGGGGAGCAGGAGGAGGGAATCTGTGTGTGTTTCTTGATACAAAGCCAATTTAAGCCCAAAGGAAAGATTTTCATGGATTATAACATAGTTTAAATCTGGTCTGTAATACTTACTAAACAACAAATAGTGTTGTAATCCTTTTAAGTCATCGCTTTCATATAAAACTCAGGAATTATGCTTATTTATTATCCCTTCCATTTAAACCTTTTGGGCATAGAAATGCATTCAGTTTTAGTGCACTCAATAGCTTTGGAAAACCACTAGAAAAAAGAATTGGTGTACAGTTTCTATCCTGATAAGTAGCTATTGTGGAACAGGATTGATTTACTGAAAAGTTGTGCAGAAAATCAGATCACAGTAGACTTGGTATTTCATAGCTAAATCATCAAGAAACAGTTTTAAAAATAATACAATGATGCCAGAGGCTTTTTGCAGCTTTTAAAGTTTTCCCCACTAGAACTCAATTTCAATAGGAACATCATTACCTGGAGTAGGCAACTCTGGGTAGCAGAGGGGGAAATCCTTCAGTGTTTTAAAAATTGATGATGGAAGGAAAGTAGCTGCACTTCAGCTAACACTGAAGCTTTTTTTCCTTTATCCTTCAAGCTCAGATTTTATCTTCTCCACTGAGACTACAATGTATTTGAGGGTGTTACTCTGCAGTCTCGTTCCTCATTGTCATCTTAATTGCCTAAAACTGACTCTAACATTTGAATGAAAAAACATAGGAACATTGTCTTTCTCAGTATGTTCTACTTTTAGTATACACTATTATCAGAATACCATTAATCATGGAAATGTTTTTTGTGATGCGGTAAGTGCTCAATATAGTTACAAAAATAAACTAACCTGTGTATTTCAGAACAGTAGTCATCCCACAGTATGAAGACCTTGGCCATGTGTCCCTTTCTCAGACTCCAGTCAGCATGCAGATGCAAAATACCTTTGCTTACTCCTTCCTCAGAAATCTTGTGATATTCATACTTCAGAAGTATACTGGCTCACTGAATGCCAGGCTTTTACTGCCTGAGGAGAGGGCAATATTTCCACCTTATAATCCAATCTGGAAGGCTTCAAGGCAAAGCTTTTCCTTGACAAAAGCAAAATATTTTATTTTGCCTGACTGAGGGACCAGGACCTTAATATATGCAACCTTTTAAGCTGGCTCAGGTTTTGATGCTCACAGAACTGAAGTGCCCTATGAATTACAGACAGACATCTCCTTTATCAAATGAAATGACTATGCTGGACTCATTCATGGAATGTTTTCCAGCACAAAATTCACTCTGCTTTATATTTCCATCAACAGCTGATCTGTAGTGTTCTTGTTTATACTCACTAGTAGCTGTTCGACTCTTTATGATAAAAAACTTCACATGATGACATGTGTAGTTCAATAGAAACATTCGCTCCTGTGCTATAGTGATAGCGTTAAGACAAATAACAGTATTTTCAAAATTGTTTGAATTTTGTTTATAGATTCATCTACCACTTTAGTAGTAATGTACAGTGCTTTAAGATGCATGAAATCATCTTTAGGTTCCTGGGGGGATGAATTTAGAGAGTAGTCTGAGAACTCATCTGACTGATTTACTAGTAGCAAGAAAGTAGAGCAGACAGAAACCATCATAAGTAAATCCACCCTTTTATTAAAGAGGCTCATCTTTCAAATCCTGAAATTACTTTGCAGACCTCCAATCCAAAATTCAGCTGATGTAAATGGACACCTTTCTATTGACACAGAAGATGGTGTACACCCAAGGCAATCCCCACACATCAAATCAGAAATGACATCTCCAAGTTTTGGTTGAAAATATTGCTCACCAGAAGCAAATGAGGTTTAATGTGTTACCTCCTTCCTGTTCATCTAGGGTCACCAAGTCCTTTCCAATTACAAAACAAATATATCAGCTTGCAACACTCCTAAAATGGCTCTTTCTTAGACATGTGCAGATCTCACCTGAGGTTGACCTGATTGACACTGGGACGTCTGTTAGATTTCACTGCATTTTAATTACAAGGATATTATCCACAACATAGCTAATTTGAGCACTGATTTGAAGAAGCAATTTCCTTGTTTTTTTGTGTTTTGACAGGACTAGAAATGCAACCATCTTGGCACTGATGTGAAAATTTGTCATTGTGATTCTTCTTTAAGGTCACGTGAAAATTTGTCATTGTGATTCTTCTTTAAGGTCACTTTCTGTAACTCCTATCGCTTGCCAGGAAAGACTCCCAAGGTTTCTGAAGCAGTTGATAGCATAAGAGATTTACTACAGAGCTACCAGTGAGGAAGAGCCCTGATCATTCTATGCTGTGGCCCACTCTCCCCATAGCAGCTCATGATTTTTATTTTTTTACAGACTAATACTTCAGGTCTACAGGTTTCTGCATAGGTTTAGACCTTTTACCATTTTAAGAAGGGTTCACTTCAGCTTGTTTGAATTCCAGAAGCTCATACTCAAACCATGGAAATAGCTCTGCTTTCAATACCTTTCCATACTTGCACCTCAGATTATTTATTTATTTTTATTTTTGAGACAGAAATATATTTCAAGATTGTAGGAGCAATTTTTTTTCACGGTTGGTGTGTTTTGTGATAGTAAGAGCCAGAAACAGAAGAAACGCAGGGACTGAGTGCAGTCTTCTGCTATTCCAGCACCTGCTGCCAATAGCTGCCATCAGAAAATTTTCAGTTTCCACAGTATTCCATTAAGAGATAAGAATTGAAGGAAATCTGTTGAGGTAGGCATTGAAAATTGTCTTAATTCAGGAGTTCCAGTTTAAGTACAGGGTGAACTGCTGAGATACTTTCATACAGTTATGCAAAATCTCTCAAACATCAAACCAGAGCATAGGATTATTTATAAATGCCACATAGTTATATTTTGCCTTATGGATGCTGGACTACACTGTAATCAGAGGTATTTTTTAAGCAAATAAAAATGTTGCTTCTGCAAACATAGGTGCTTTCATATTATGCTGAAATACTGAATTACTTTCTGCCTGTCACTCACTGTAATTCTGACCATGGTAATGAAATGCTGGTGTCAGGCCTGCCTGTCAGTGGCCTGGGAGACTGCAGCAGGCGTCATTCCCTTTTGAAAAACAATAATACATCGACAACCAATTTATTCCCATCTGGAGGTGGGGCGAGTGCTATGTAAATGCAAAGAGCAAAGTGCAAAGAGCTAACATGACCCATCCATTGCAGGCATGATGTGTAACCCCTCTCTCCCTCTGCTCAAGACAATCACTAGAAAGAGCAGTGTGTGGTTTGACGCTGCCTTCCAAGCCCACTGAAAGGGTCCAGTCTGAGAATATCTCATGTATGAACTCTGGGATTTTCCTTTTAAGGTGAGAGATGGCCCACAGGCTATTGGTATGCAGTCTGGGTAGGAAGTGTGTATTTTCTGTAATTAAGTGACTTTTGAATATAACTACTTCTGCAGCCCGTCTCACCTAGACTTATTGCAAAGTGTGTGAAACTATTTTAGCCTTGAAACTATATCTAGAGATCACTTTATAGACTCACCAGAGATGAGAAATGAGCATTAAAATTACATTTATCTCTAATTCTATTTGTATTATTAGACCTTGAGCAAAGAGAGATGAAGCAAGAGCACCATTTAGGTGTATCACCCTAGCCAAAGGAATACATGTGCATATAAACAATAGAAGTTCCTTAACTGGCAAGCCTTTAACCTTTCACTGGGTGGGTACCAGCTTCCTGTGGTGTTGTTCCCCCCTTCCTCCCTGAAAGAGTCTTCCTTTTCCAATGTCTTTAAGATTTTTGGTATATCTTAGGCTGTGTTTATGCAAAAAGAAAAGCATGTATAATTTAATTTTCTATGGATTAAAAATTAGATTAAAAACCACCTATGAAAGGATAAATGGCTCTTTTTTTTGAGGTCTTAACGGCACATTTTCTGGGAGAAGCACTGCAGTTTTTTGACCAAGATTTCCAGTATACTAAGATACAAAAATGTCCAAAGGTGTCTATGCTGCCTGTAATATTACTTCTGTCTTAGAGGAGCCCAAATGCTTGTATGCATTTAACATATAAGCATGTCTTTTCCTTAGCTACCTCCAGTTTGAAAGCCTATTCCATTTACTATTATGAACTGGAAAGTATATTTTAAAAGTAATGATGAAATATTGACTGGAAGATGGGGTATGCCAGCTGTAGGGGCTTGTCCTCTCAGCAGAAGCAGCTAATTTATTAGGTTGCTTAAGTGTGGCTGACATGAAGCACCCATATTTGTCAGTTCTTTCAATGCCAGCACAGCATTCAGAAACCATAAGTTAAATGCTACAATCAGCTACAATGATACTAAGCAGTGACTTTTACCTTCTCTCCTACTGACCCTGGCTGGAGGTTGGCCAAGCACGCTGCAAGTCCTCTGGGGCTTCCTTCCAGGAGAAATGCAGGCACAGGGATGCTCCTTTGTGCACAGCTCTTGCTTGGATATGAAGGCAAAGTGCTGCTGGAGTAAGGTCCCATGTGGCCCAGCTGAGACATGGTCTCCGTATAACATGCATTGCAGATACAGCCTGCTATCTCTGTGTTACAGACAAGGCCAGTATCGCAGGATCACAGCATGGCTTGGGTTGGAAAGGGACCTTTGGAGGTCATCTTGGCCAACATCCTCTGCTCAAGCAGAGCCTCCTGGAGCCAACTGCTCAGGATCATGTCCAGATGGCTTTTTAGTATCTTTAAGTGTGGAGACTCCGCAACCTCTCTGGGCAACCTGTACCTGTCACCCTCACAGTGAAAAAGTGTTTCCTCATGTTCAGAGGGAAACTCTAGCATTTCAGTTTGCGCCCACTGCCTCCAGTCCTGTCACTGGACACTACTGAGAAAAGCCTGGCTCCATCCTCTTTGCACCCTTCAGGTATTTATATATGTTATACAAATACCTTCAGGTACTTTTTTATATATATA
>NW_009943027.1:48553-51800 GCF_000696875.1 Nestor notabilis | reverse complement strand
TCCTTTCCAACCCTAAGTATTCTATGATTCTCTGATTCTATTGGTGGTGAAGAGTGGCAGCATTCAGAACTAGAGTGGCAGGGTAAGAGGAGAAAACATACATGCACTGACTGGGAGTTTTCTGATAGACACGTAACAGTGGGGAATGGATAGTTGCATGTGTATTTCATTTCCCTTCTCCTTGTACAGATTAGTTGTATGCCAAGTCCAGGCTCTTTAGACTGTAAGACTGTATAAACTGAAGGAGACTTTGTTATTTTTGAGCTGGAGCAATCAAGTTTCATCTTCTGCTCTTGCAACCACAATATGTTTCCATGGCCAAGTGTGTATCTTTCATCACTTTCTTTTATTGGTTTGGGTCCGGTAGAGATGAACCCAGACCAAAACCAAAGAGGCACAACCTCTGCAGCAAGCTGGGAACCCAGGGTCCTGGCCCAGCTGCTGCTGCAGGGTCAGCCCTAAGGCTGGAACTGTGATGAGGCTTAGATTCCTGGCCAGTCCCAAACCCAGGGCTTTATGGTTTTACCTCAGCTACCCTTTTAAAACAAGAATTTCTTCTAAACTAGCTGGTTCCAGTAGCTGTACTATCTGACCAACATAGAGTCTCTTGTGCTGTCATCCCCAGCAGTCCCGAAGGACAGAATAGCACTGTTATCTCAATTTCATTACTGGGGAAACTGAAGCATGATTAAATTTATGCATGTCAGGAAAACAAAGAATTACCTAGCACTTGATCACATGTTGTTGTTTCTAGTGTAGTGAATGCTTCATGACTTTTAAATTCATGGGTAATGATACCAGAATGCATATACCAAGTTAAGAGTGGTTTAAAGCTTGAAACACAATTGTGTGCTGTATAACCACAGTGAATAAGAGCTGCATGAACAAGCAACTGTCTGATTCTCTCATGGAAACTGCAGAGATCAACTCTCATAGCCCACTTTTGACCACTTGCAGTGAACATACATTTGAAGTAAGTTACTGACACCAATCCAGTTCGAAGTTAGAGTTATTGTAAAGCTGATACCACCAGCTGATGGTTTTCTTTGCCTACTTTTTTTTCCTTTCTTTTCTATTTCAAATGTGATTCAGTGCAATTAGGCAAACCAAACAAATTGCAATTTCTTGTGGCTGTCATAATTATCACAGTAAATTTTTTGCTTTTTGGTCCTGTGGAAATCTCACTTCTTCTAACTTCTTGGGTACAATGAGGAGCTGGAAAATAGCTCAGAAAGCAGAAACTTGGGCTTGTCCAAAGTCTTCCCCAAACTGACCCTTTGTGTGGGAATGGCAGCAGGTGCACAACTGCTCAGCTTCTGTGTCAGCTATCATCTGTAGCAGGAACTCAGTGAATGCAAGTAAAAAGTATAGATGGACACATTTGGAAATGTTGAGGGAACAGTATTCTAGTGTTGCCTTGCCTTTTTGTGTCAGACAACCAGCAGAGCAGCTCATATTCCTGCAGCTTACCTTGGCAGTGAAATGAGAAAGAAGAAAGTGATAATAAAGGAGCAAAAAGGCAAATGAGAGCCTGGCAGAAGACATTTTAACAATTTTTATTTCAAGAGCTTTAGGATCAGAATATCACGTGGAAACTTGTGGCATTGACTGCTGTTAGAGAGAGCCTATTGGACTAATTTGACCCCACGCTGCTCCAGTGTGTCAGTGCCACTGCTCACTTGAAAAAACAGAAGGAAATTTGGGGATGGGAGGAAGGCACCATTTCAGATAGTCCTGAAGAAGGGCACTGACTGGATGTCAGGAGATAAGGCTTCTATTTCCAGCTATGCTATTCACCTTCCTGACCTCACACAAACTTCTTTGGTACAAGAATTCTTGTTATGTGTCTGTGCAATTCTTAGTATTATTATTGGGCTCCCATAACATTTGGCAATACCATAAACTATTGTATTTTTATTTCAACCTGACATTGGCTCTTTTCGGGCCAATTCCCAGGGTTTTTTATTGGGTTTTTTTTTTGTTTTTTTTTGGTGGGTTTTTTTTTTTTTGGTTTCACTAACTTTCAGCTAAGAAATGAGAGAATAAAACTTTAACCAAAAAGTGATGTAGCTCCAAGAACAGCTTACAAGATTTTATAAAAATGTTTATTTTGTAATTAAAATTCAAGTAACAGAACAGTCTTCTTGCTGTCCCATATCACCAGAGCTTAGTATAATAATAACTCAGTCATTTTAAAAAAATACCAAAATCCTTCTGGGTTCCCATATTTCAGCTCTCTGCCAGAAAGGAAACTACAGAATTGTATTTAAAACAAACAAAAAAACAACAAAGCACTACAATGATATCAAAACTTCCTTTTTTATTTTTCCTTTTTTTTCATCCAGAGCCATAGAAAATTTGTGGAAAATTTACAGGGCTATTTTCTGCTATGGTCAACAGTTTTTATGTGGTTGCATATTATGGGATGTTTGAAATATCTTTTATGACTTTGTAGCCTGTTTTTTCTGTTACTTTCCTTTTGCTGTGCTGTTTACTCATACCAAACTGGACGAGGAAGAGAGTATTGTAACATAAAGCAACACAAGCCAGCAGTGCAGCATCCCTGTTACAGACCTATAAAAATTAGAGGACTTGGATGAGAACCTATCTTACTGAATATTTCTTCCATTTTATAGAGTCTTTTTTCTAGCTCTTATTTCCCCATTTTTTGTGCAGGATTCGGTGCTAGCCCAATGTAAGACACTGAGTTATGACATAGATGCAGGGGGCAATAATTTCACCATAACATTCCTGTGCAGAACAGAAGTCTGGCACATGGGAACATACTTACATTTTCATTAATATGAAAATACAGGCAAATATTAGAAATATTCCTGGAATATGTGGAGAAGCTGCAATGAAAGTAAGCAAAATACATGGAGTATCATGACTGCTAAAGCAAAATTATTCAAGAAAATAACAGCTTGTAATTTGGCATCTAAATAATCACAGAATGTTTCAGCTTCATAATAACAATTGTTTTAAAGAGAAAACAATCTTTTTGAGCAGGTGTGACATCTAGTTAGCTACCAGTGGAACACTGGACTAGGGCTATAAATGCCAATTTACAAAATGAACAATTGCAAGGTGATTGTCTTAGATGTGTAGATCTGGAATTGAAAACCAGAGGATCTTGTATAGAGTAATGTCATGTCTGACATTGATTTGCAGTAGGCAAGTCATCTAATGGACAAATTATTAATCAGCTAAGTAGGCAAAGAGTCATCAAATCAAACAATTTTGACCC
>NW_009943027.1:45923-48522 GCF_000696875.1 Nestor notabilis | reverse complement strand
CCCTACAATAAAAGACAGAAAATAACTACTGACAAGGATTTCCTTGTAAAACTGTCAAAGCCTGACCGGCAGCCCAGAGGTCTTATGTAATTAGGATCTTTACCTACTTGAAATGACACAGTGACTGTTCCAATCCACGTTAGAAGGGAAATTGAGATCAAGATTTTTTTTATGCTAGCAAAGTCTAGAGACATGTGGATTCTATTTGCCCGGCAATTGTGAATAATAAATAAACTAAGTCACAATTTGTTGGTAGAGCATTTATGGACAAAAAAAGAAGAGTGAGATTTGCCAAAACTGTTATTCTCACAGTTTAAATCCACAGATAGTTTAGTTGCTATTTCCTAGCTTTTCTGTGATGCTTTAGGCCAGCAATTCCCGAACTGTGGTTTATGGACCAGTGGTGGTCTGTTAAAACAATGATAAATGGGTCTGTAGCTGGTTTCTGTAACCACATCACCTTTGTTGTGTTTCCAGTGAAAACTTGGAGGGGAAGGGTGGGGCAGAGAGAATTCTGAGGGCTGACAGTGACAAAAATTTTGGAGTCCACTATACTGGAAAACATAATGTAACCTTTTACAAGACTCTCATATGTTTGCTTCAAAGGTTACGTGAGTTGCAAACAACGTTCAGGATTCCTGTGTTCTGGAATGAGCTGTTTTCCAGCCTTCACAGGTCCTGTCTTAGTGTCATGCTGGAAAGTCTCAACTGCAGAAACCACACATTCTGAAGAAATTGGGTCCAGTGCTTCTGATACTGACTGGTGCCCACCACTGGAGAAAGAAGTGGACAGTTCATGTAGAAAGCTAACTGTTCAAAACTTTATGAGGTGGTAAAGGGGGAAAGAGAATGAATTTTGTTTTGGCAAGTAATCCATTGCAGATACATCCCACAGACAGATGGTTTATGCCCTGAAGCTTGGTCTGATTAGTGCAATCATTATCTCTGCCTAGCACGACTAAAGATGTGAATGGTCATAAAATGATGCGAGCCTTTCAGTAGTACCCAACCACAGTTAACCTCACTGTGTGACCTTCTGGGGTGGTGAATTTTAACAGGTCAGTTTCATGCTATTCAGAAATCTTTATATTTCTTGCTTCTAAAATTCCCTGCCCTTTAGTGTCAGCAACTCTCTTCATTGGATTTGGGATTCAAAGGGAGGATTGGTCTGCTGGGAAGCAAATGGTTTCAAAATGCAAACCACTAATAGACTTCAACTGCTGATTCTCAGTGTAGCTGAAGATACAGAACATCTTCACTGCATTATCTGATAATAAAGCACAATTTGATAATAAAGCAAGATGCCCCTTGGCTCTAAGAGACCTTGGTCCACTGAGTTGTAGAATTATTTTTCTACTTGTTTTCCAGATACTGCACTTCTAAGTTTACAAGACTGCCACTTTAAGGAGCCAACACAGTATGTTTCAAAGATGACATGCTGTCTTTTTTAGAGACCGTATTTTCCTTACTGCTTCTATTAATCTAAAAGCATATAGAGTAGCACTGAAATTATTTTTTTTTCCCTGTATTCAGATGAAAAATGTTATTTCAAGACATTCTCCTACAACTTATCTATCTGTTCCTGAATAGCATGGGGCATGGAAATGGTATGTATTTTCAGTGGTACAGATTACAGAATGACAGAATCACTGGAGCTGGAAGGGACCTCTGGAGATCAGCTAGTCTGACCACATGCCAAGGCAGGGCCACCTAGAGCAGGTTACACAGCAGCGTGTTCAGGCAAGTTTTAAACGTCTTCAGAGAGGGAGACTACACAACCTCCCTGGACAGCCTGTTCCAGTGCTGGAGAGGGAGGGAGGCCCTTGCTCATGGATTTTCCTTGAAAGTTCCTGAAGGTGTAGAATTTATCCCTGTGAACTATTGTCTTCTCTAAGTTATAGCTTTAAATCACTCTACATGGAAGCATTTCTGAATAAGATGTAAATTTAAAGCTAAGTAGCTACTGCAGAAAAATTTCAATGTGGAATTCCTTTTTCTGAGTGCAGCTGGATCATTCATATAAATTTGATTCTTACTATGTTATCAGATGGGCAAGAAAAAGTCCCAGCTATTTTCTTTTTCTCCAGCTTGCTGCTCACATTAGTAGGTCACAAAAGTTTTCTCTTTCTCCACTTGTTCATAGAGTGATTCTTCCAGTCATCCCCTTTTACGTATTTTTTTCAGTTGCCTTATGGCATGTCAGCTGTTGCAAATGCTCTGGCTTCACTTACAACACGTCCTCAATATTTCCTTTTTCTGTGCAGAATAACTTCAGAAATAAAAGGTTGCTGAACTCAGACTGATCTAAGAATTTGATTTAAATTAATTCCATTTAATCCCTGGTACTTTCCTACAGCATTTGTTTCAAAGACATTTAGACATCTGTCAGTACTTTTGGTAGTTTCCAGCTGTTACATCCATATAAGAAGATTGAAATTGCATAGTTTTGCAATTGAATTATAGATTTGGGATAACCGAATTTTGTTTAAATTACGGATGAAGTTGCTGCCATGTCAACTTTGACTTTGATCTTTTAGAGGTATTTCATGGCTTGAGTGTTACTGCCAGTGTATGATAACTGACTCTCTTTTTCTCCTCT
>NW_009943027.1:0-45892 GCF_000696875.1 Nestor notabilis | reverse complement strand
CTTGCCCTCACTAAAGAACCCAGAAGCCTACGTCTCCAAAAATTACCTGAAGTGGCTGTGTGTCCACAAAAAGCTTGATGTATTTTCAAAATGGTATTTGTCAGAAATTCCCCAAAGATAGAGTTGGGCTTGTTCAGCCTGGAGAAGCGAAGGCTTAAGGGAGACCTTATAGCATCCTTCCAGTACCGAAAGAGGCATTTTACAAGGGCATGTAGTGACAGGACAAGGGTGAATGGCTTTAAACTGAAAAAAGATAGACTTAGATTAGATATTAAGAAAAAATTCATCTGAGTAGTGAGACACTGGATCAGGTTGCCCAAAAAAGTTGTGGTTGACCCATTCCTGGCAGTGTTTAAGGCCAGTCTGGATGGGGCTTTGAGCAACCTGGTCTAGTGGAAGGTGTCCCTACCCATGGGAGGGGGGTTGAAACTAGATGATCTTTAAGGTCCCTTCCAACCCAAATCATTCTATGATTCCTCCCATTATTTGGTTTAAGAAAAGCTGAAGAAAAGAAGGTCTCTTTTTCCTTTATAGAGCAGCTCAATCCCATTTAGTTTCTGAACTTAGGTATAGTCTCATTGTCAGTGTAGATTTGGATAGGCGAGAATTGATAACATTGTGAGTCCTATCGTAGGATCAGTACATGAATACTTTTTCACTGGTGCAGTCTTTTGCAAGCGTTTCTCAATACTGAACCTGCCACTGATTAGGATGTCAGCAGCCATCACTTGTGCTAGGTCTGTTATTATCTTTGAACACCTTCAGAGCAAAAGTTACCAGGAGCATATGCACCCAGGAGAGTGTAAGAACTGTACTTTGGGCTGGGCACACTCTATGTATCTTTGAGCAAACATGCCAGATGTATGAAGGACCATTTTTCCAGCCAAGATATTATGTTAGTGGCCTGCAGCTTGTGCTAAATCTCTATTTCTTAGAGCATTTGTGGGGCTGGTACTGATCAGTTATGCTCTTAAATTGGTAAGCCTAGACAACCTGAAAGCATTCTTATACCATAAGGGATGAGGCACTGTGTCTTCAGGAAAACATTTTTCAAAGCATTAGAACAATAAGAAGACTGGCAGTGCCTTTTGAAGATTCCATACACTTATCTGTTTATCCATCTTTGAGCGGGGGAGCAGGAAAGGAATGAAGAAATAAAGATCATTCTCTGATTATATGCTGACCAGGTCCTTAACTACTGTAATTCGTGTTGCTATAAATATTTGAATCATTTGGGAATCTGAAACTCTATATTGCAGATTAGATGGTGAAGTGGAATTAGTAGAGTTTGAGTGTATGCGGAATGCAATACTGAACTGCAGATGAATTAAGGGTTACAGGTCATGTTGGTTCAAATTTCAGTCTGAAATGCTCTTCAGCCTGCTGAAAAAGCTGGCCAAATTAAAGTAAAATGTAAAATAGTGCATTGAATTTATGTCCACTTTTCTGTTATTTGTGATATCGTAATATGACCAAAACCAACAGAGCAGTCTCAGAATGAGAATCTTACTCTATGCTTCTGCTTTTTCCTGCCTGAAAATTTCTTGGATTTTCATCTGTGTTCTGGAAACAGTATTTTCAGAAGTTTATTCGTTTTGTGGGTGAGATGAGAGCCGTTCTTCATGCTTTGCTTGATAACTCTTGAACTGAAAAATTCTAGTTCATTTGGTGTATTTCTGAAGGTTTCATCTTCGAAAAATAAACTCAGGAGGACTTGCCTACTGCATGAGAAAGCAAAATGCAAAGCTTGGAATTGCTCTTCCCATTCTGGTGCTAATCAAAATTAACTTACTGGAATTACACAGTGGTATGCAGTGTACTTGTAGGGGTGAGAGTCGGGAGTGTAATGGAAGGAATAGCTGCTTCTACTCTTCCTAATCATTACATCAGAGAGGTGCAGGGGCAGTAGTATGGCTTTTATGAATGTAAGAAAAGCAGAGCAAGCATGAGCTAAACATTACCTTTTTCAATCATCCCAGCTTCCGGTCATCAGGAGTTTAAGGATCTCCTGAATGAAAGATTGTACCCAGGCTGACATGTTTATTGCCTGATATGTGATCTGCCTTTCATTAATGTGTATATATTTATTCAGACTCAGTAATGCTCCTGACCTCCACATGATATGTTTCATTACTGGATTATGTACTATGTAGTACTTTGTATGTACTATATATGTCCTTAGACATAGACATAGGTAAGCCCCCCAAAGACTTATTATTTGGGAGGAGGAGAGGAGGGCCCTCTAATTTTTATGCTAGAATAAAATACAAATCCCATTTGCCTTCTGCACATTATTTGTAATTATACAGACTTCTAGCATATCCCTCCTCAGTCATAACTTTTCCAGCCTGAAGAGTCCTAATCTATTTATTCTCTTCTCCCATGGAAGTTGCATGCTACCTCTCACGATCCTTATCAGCCTCTCTGCTTACTCTTGGTATGCTCTCCTCTAGTCCCTTTGTAGGTGATCCACCACTGGCGTGTCTTGAAGCACTAAGCCTGGATCCTAAACCCATCAAGGAGAGCCTAGAAAGTGTTGTGAAGGACTTGACTTAACATTTTTTTACTTAACTGGGCAGTGGATTAGTATCAGAGATCCAGATACTCAGTAGTATTAAAATGGGCACTTTTACTAAACTTAGCCTGACTTTTGTGGGAATATAGTGTGACTCTCTTGGGGCATCTGGGTTGTTGTACTGAAGGAAAGTCTGCAGCTTTAAAGACATGTAGGGTAGAAAATTAATTTAACTGTGCATATTTACTGAAATTCTTGTATTGCTAACCACTTGCTTCTGCTTCGTATTCATGGATTTTCTTTCTTATCCTAAAAAACCAAAACCTTCTGTTGTTTAAGCACATGTTGTTTCAAATATATTGAACTGCTTGGCTTTCAGCACTTTCAGAAGATATTATTCTCCTTCTTGTCTTTTATTGCCTGAATTCAGCCCTTGTTAATATTAAAACAAATATCTTGGCAGCAAATGCAGTCTCCCTGATCCCTGTTTTTTGTTAGCCACTGTTTGAAAACCTTGTTAGCTTAGTGTCGGGCACTCATTAAACTTTCAACTTACACAAGCTGCCTCCCAGCTCTGACAGATTGTCTGTGCTGCAGTGTGTATATGCGTGAGCATGTGTTTGTGTGTGTGTGTGAGTGTGCAAATTATTGAGCTGTATGCAAGGCAGGTCACTGTAAAAGAAATGCATACCTCCCTCACCCCCAAATCGAGAGTGTAGTTTCTCCCTTCCATCTGTGGTGTACAGAATTCAGCAGTGATCCCATACAGGGCTCCATTCTGCTCTTAAACAATGGGCTGCTGTTCAGGCCATATTATCATGTATTACGTTAGCTGTGGAAACTCCTCATTACTAAGTTAATAAAATATTTTTCTTCCTTCCCCTAAAATTTTTCACAACAGAAAGATGCATGTCTTTGCATTCACAATGATCAATATCTCTGCTTACATATGCAGGTGGTCACATGGTTCTTGTTTTGTTTTGATTTTTTGTAGGGTTTTTTTTAGCAGGGCTGCAGGCACCACAGGAGACGAGGGGGATTCTGTTTTTCCAAAGGTCGGGCCTGGATATGCCCATGATTGCCTGGCTTACATATGTGGAAAAACGCTGTCAAACAGCACAGCGACTCTATTTGTTAATCGCTACGTGACATTTTAATGTTTTACTTTAATTACATATCCCTTCTCCCAACACTTGCCTGCTGTTCTGAAAAAAAAAAAAAAAGAAAAAAGAAAGAAAAAAGAAAAGTCCTTAGAGAGCAATTAACCAAATAGAGACAGTTCTGTACAATGTATCAGAACAAAAGGGAGAGCTTAAAATGCTTTCCTCAATCTCCATTCTTCATGATCCTGCAACCAAACAGATTGCATCTTAGCAAAAGGAAAGCATCAGGCATTTGAAGTATGTACATACAAGTCCTCCATTTCAGAGTAAATCAGCAGTGATGTCAGTGCTGCCATGCTGATTTACACCAGCTGGGAATGTTACCTTTTGCTTTGGTGGGGTTGTACTGGTGTACACCTGCTGAGGAGACAGGCTGTGAGACATTTAGTTCTGCTATATCTGTTAGGAATTAGTCACATGAAATTAAGGGAGCTTGTAACAATATAAAGGAGGGTTATATCAGGTCCCTTCAATGTCTACTGATTTGCCTGGCTTCTGAATTTGTTCCCTTTGCTATTCATCTCTCAATGGCTACTTGTACTGCAAAATATCAATATTTACATTGGGATATGCTGCCTTTAAGCCCAATGGCTGATTTTTATTTTTTTTTTTTTGTGGTTTGTGCTTGAGCTGAGATTGAAATTAATGAGGCTTCTCCCACTCTCTTTCTCACCTCCTTCTTATAGTGAGGAGGTTCAGATGGTTTCAGCTGCAAAATAAAATAACCAGCTTTTGAAGGGTAAGCTTAAGAACATTTTGGCAATAGTTTATGAAATACACAGGGCTTGGTCTGTCCTTTCCAGGGTAGCTCTGTCTCCAAAATAATCCTAGTTCTGGCCTTCCAGACAACATTTCAAAACAGTGGCAGGAAAGTGGCAGATCAACAATCTCTGCCCAGACTGCGGTCAGACGGGCAATGAGGCCTAAGCATCAGTAAGGATGTCCTTTGACTGAGGACAACTACTACAGCATGTGGCATGTCAGGCCCAGATCCACGGTGGAAAGTGGAGGCCTCAGGATCTGAATGGTTGTAAGCCTTAAGCAATAATCCTTGATCATTTGTAAAGTCTAGCTCAGGTCAGGGAATTGAATACAATTGCAATCCTGTTGGTTCAAGTCACAGAAAACTTTGATCTCCGTAGTTCCTTCAGCCCTGTTTTTCAGCCCACTACTTTTTGTGCATTGTCTTCCTTTTTCAGTGTATGTGCATCTTGCATTTGGAGGTGGTAGTCTGTACAGCTGGATCCCTCTTGCTGTCTGTATGTGCCAGGCACAGTAGAAACAAAGCCTACTTAGGAGTTCCAAGTAACATCTACATGTTACTACCAGTACCTTTGAGTAGAGAGTATAGGATGGCTATAGTACCTGAAGTAGGAAGAACAGCAGCAAGAATTCAGGAAGTCTGAGACAGCTATTTTACCCTGGCTCTCTTTCTGGGCATACCACCAAGGTGTAGCCCTTCCTGACCCCTATGAGGTGTAAGAATCCATTGCTACAGACTGATTGAACTGGTTCACATGGTGGACATGGCTCTCATGCCACTGCCCAGCACTGATAACTTTTAAAACCAGCCTAGTATTTTACCAGCATCACTATTAGATGTGTGTGCTGGCTTACCTTCTTTTTGGAGCGCTATACTTAAATTCTTAGGTCACCTAAATTAATAGCTGTGTCAAAAGATGACACAGATCAATAGCAAGACCATACTTTAAATGTCATTTCATAACCTTGACTAAGCAGTCATTCTAGGAAAGCAGTAGTGAGTCAGGATGAGGTCAGATTTTACATGAATGAAATTCTCTTCCCATTAATGACAAGGCTACATATTTAGCCACCACTATTTTTAAGAGACAGGCATCCAGATGGGTCAAATCTTCTTAATCCTCTAGTAAAAACAATGGATGTGCACTTTATTTAAAGTAAAGGACGTCTTGGTTTTGTTATTTTTTAAAATTAATATGAAACAAAGCTTACATGGGCTGATCTTGCACAGCTCTCTGGATGCATCTTATTTCTGTGGAATTGAATAGCTTCGTTATTTTTTTTCATGTTAGTCAAAGTGTCTTTCTTTAGCTCCCACAGTCATATGAAATTTCATCTCCAGTTATTTTAAATAACATCCTGCCTTTCTGGGTGTGGAAAAAAAAGAAAAGTGTAACACAGCTTGACACCACTGAACTCTGATAGCTCAAAGCTCAAAACCAAATTAATTAAGAATGATATTTGCATTTAATCTCATTTCTTAAGACTCCGAGAATTCAGTTTTAGGGTTACGAGTTCCTGACTTTGTGATTTTAGCATGCTTGATTTGCCAGCAATAAAGCTGGCTCTGGAGCTGAATTTTAGTTCTGGGAAATAATTTTGAGTCTTCAGAAGCTATTGTCCCAAAGTAACAGGAAACTTCAGAGATTGTGAATAAAGCTGTTTAATAGAATATTTTAATTTGGCTTAATCAGCAAGTTCTGAGTTAAAAAGGCTTTGTTGGAGTACTTGTGATCAGTTCTGTTTTGCAGTACTTGTGATCAGTTCTGTTTTGCAGTACTACTCTTGATTTGAAATCCATCATTTTCTTTCTGGAACAGCAATCACTTTTGGAAAAACCTCTCCTTGTGCCTTATTCATTAATATCACCACTCTTGCAAGATGCTGCTTTTCCTTCCTGTGAGTTTACTGTCTGTAGAACAGAGTAAAGAGGTGGTTTGCCTCATCAGCTGAGATCCGCATTGCTGCCACAGAAATTCGAGGGGAGCATTGCCATTTATGTGATAAACCAGTGATACCTGGTTGCAAATGAGTAAGTTCATAATCCCCACTATCTGCTTGCTCCATTTGTTATGATAGCAGAAATTATTCCATTGCTTGCCACCAGCAGGAAGAAAATAGTTTTTATAGACCTTTTGCAAGCTACCCTGTTTTCCAAACAGGAGAAGAGAGAGAGGAAAATTAAGTAAGAGGAAAAAAGGGCAGGGATTTCCTCTTTCCTGTTTTAGCTGTGACATAGAACAAAGCAAAATCCCTCATCACTGCACCTCAGGTGCAAATATTTGTTGTCACAGGGGAATAATGAATTTAGGGGTGGCACCTGTGACCTGACCTGATTTGGTGGTAGCACCCTGAATCATAAAGATGGGGCACATGTATCAAATACATTGGTACTGCTGGAAGTTTGTTAATATAACAAACAACCTTAAACAGGTTGCCTAAGAGAAACTAAGATGTAGACTTCTGGAAGAGGACTTTGGGGTGTCTCTGTGTATGCAAATTGAGATTCCGGTATCTTATTTTTAGTGGTGTGGAGGAGATAGTAGATTCTTTCAAACCCAAATGGAAAATTTTCTCAGAACTCTCAAGATGGATTTTATCGCCTTTTGTCCACATTGTAGCAAATTATTGTGCAGTAATAATACAATTATTCAGGAATACCATACACATCTCAGTCAAGGAAGTTCACACCTCATTAGAGTTTGTGTAGCTGAGTTATGATAGAGGTGAGTTAGATAACTCAAAGTTTTCCCATCTCCAATTTCAATTTTTTGTTCCCAGAAATTCTGTAAAAGTGCTGGAAGATATTGCTTTTATTTGAGCCCAGGGCAAATTCTGTGTTCTATCCTTGAATTTCAGAAAGGAACACTAAGAAGGAGAAACCATCTTTGTGTTTCTCTCTTTTCCTGTGACATACCTAAGACTAATTTAAGATAGTAAATTATTGTTCATAGAAAAATTGCAGCACCAGTTTTTTCTCTATCTCTTTGTCTGTAATGCCTCCAAACATTGGTTTACCATCCCCTGCTTTTCCTGTTGGAAACTGAAAAGGTAACAGTGATCTAAATATGGACTTCACCCTGATTGCAGCAGTTCACTGTTTTTATCTTATGGAATTTAGCTTGAGGTTCTTGGTTGCATCACTTTTCTCCACTCATGCTGGTTCAATATCCTGTCTAGTTTCAAATAAATAAATAATGAGGAAGCAAGTTTGTTCTTGCAGCATACAAGTCAGACGTTTTTGAGACTGAAGAGGGGATTTTAGTGGAGTTGGACCAGAGGAGTTTCTGTCATCCCCCACAGTGGTTAGTAAGGACAGAAAAATACCACAAACATCAGAGGGCAGAAGGACTAGGCATTTTTAGTCCTGTAACTTCCAGCAGCATTTCCCCAAATACTTCTTCAACTTGTTCCTTTGCTTCTTTTGCTGTTGTATTAGCTGGCCTAGGAGGCCCACCTTCTGTAAGAGCATGTGATCCTCTGTTGCACATGCTGTTGGCAGTGGTAGGTGACAAAAGGAGAATGTAAGATACTGCTTCCTTGGATAGCACAGCTTGTTTTCCTCTTATAGCCAGAAAGCAGGGATAGAGGGGCCCAATGTCCTTCCTTCTTTTGAAAGACAAGAACCTCCAGGTCTGCAGGGAAAATCACCACTCAGCTCTGTCAGTTCTAGGGGCTGTCCTTGCCCAGGAATAGGGGATGCAGGAATAGGATATATCCTCTTGCCTCTCTTGCTTTTCTCTTCTTCTTGCTCTTGCCTTCTTCAATGTTCAAGCCCTTCTCAGGTGCAGGTGTTTTCAGGTTCAACTGCAGTGTAAGCCTTCACCTTCCAAGATATGTGTCAACAGTAACTTCTGTTGCTAGCAGAGTCAGCTGAAAAAGGTAAATTTTTATTTTGTAAGAACCTGAAAGTGAGAAAAATGCTTCTGTTTAATTTTCAAATAACTGACATTCATATCAAAAAATAAAATAAAATCTAAGAATGTGTTAGAAATAATTGCTCTGTCATTTTCCTCTCTTTCAATGGGAGAAATGCAAGCAAGAAAATCAGAAAATAAGAAATAAAAATATAGACTACAATTTAAGTTCCATGGAGAAAATATATATTCGATTGAAGTAATTTTCTGTCAGTAAAAACTTTGAAGCCAAATGCGTCAGCTGACCTTTACAGCACATTCTCCTTCCCAGCAGTCATCCAACTGAGAACATCATAACTGCAAGCCATGGGGAAGGTGGATGTCAGCCCAGTGCCTCAGCCTGCATAACTATTTTTCAGACAATTTTTATTTATTAGAAACAGCTCTTATGAGATCATTTGATGAAACCTGATGTCCTGACTGACCTTTTCAGTACATAGCACTTCGATAATTGTACTATTGTTTTACTTTATTGAATAAGGAAATTGTTGTTTGGAGGTCACAAATATGTTACCATCTTGACGTTTTCATCTGCCACTCATATACTCCCTCGAGTGGTCTACATTATGAATTGCATTTAATCACTCCAATTGTTAGCTGGTCTGAATATAATTTAGCTGGTATTTTAAAGCACCTCAATACAGCCTAAATCAGCAGTTTTGCTTTGAAATATTGAATGTTGACGTTCAATGTCAACATTTAGCTGAAAGTTTTCCGGATAGAAAACCACAGGAATGAAGAGGGATGTCACCTTATTTCACTGTCCCTGGAATTGCTCTTGCATTCATGTCAGTTGTTACATGACATGTCCCAGTCAGCATTGCGTAACAAGGTGATGTAATTTCCATAATTCTATCATTTGAGGATAAAACTGAGGAAAAATATTTCAATTTTATAAGTTGATGCCAATACCATTTAGAACTCTGAATTTCTGTATATATGATCGTATTTCAATACCAGATTACCAGCATGACAACTGTGAGGATACTCTCTCTGCTCCTTTAAATCTGCAGTGGGAAGTAAGTCATCAGGGTTCAGGAATGGCCTTTGCTGACTTTCCTACAGGGGGAGGAGACCCAGAGGAACATTCCTGCCATTATTGCTTTTCTTTTTCAAAGTCCTAGAAGTACTAAGTCGTTGTGGAGTGCTATTCACTGATGGAAACATCATAAATATTGCTCTTGTGGACATCTATGATAAGTGTCACATTTTGTCTCTCCTTTTCATGTTCTTTCTAATGCCATTTCAAGGGGCCAGTATTGCAAGAACCTCCTTCTTCTGTCACAGATGGTCATTCCATTAGTGAATAATGTTTAAAGTAGTGATTTTTGTGGGTATGATTCTGAATCAGTTGGATGCCTGATTTTCTAGCTTCCACTAGGCTGTCCTATTACAGGAGGAAGTTTGAAAGTGTCATTGTCTGAATCTAAGCCTCAAGACCGTGTTGTTGGCCACAAGGTGTCTCAATGAGGGGCACTAGTTACCTGTCTAGACACCTGCTGACAGTTGGCCACTGTTAGCATTAGCATTTGTACTGCAGTAGCATTTAGAGCTATCCATCACGAACCAGTGTGCAGTACCAGTCAGAACAAAAAGATCAGCTCCGAGAGCCTAAACCTATAAGTATACCTGTCTGTAGTCAAAGGTGTGTAACTTGAATGAAGTCAGGAAAGTTAGCTTTCATCTAGATAGTTTGTTATCTGTATGGCTCTTAATGCAGTAGCTGAAACATAGGGTGAGGAAGTGATATTTTCAAGATTATTTAAAGCCCTAGAGTTTAGGTAAAAAACATAAACTGTTGTGTTTCTCTATAATGCTTTGCCTACCAGGCTGCATACATACTGTCTGCTAATTCTACCAGGGTCAGATGCTTTGGTGCTTTAGTGATAAACACATAAACCCGGCAGAATTTGATTTATACTACAGCTTTTGACAGGGGTATTTCCCCTATGTGGCATCCAAAAAGCAGAAAATTCTAGTAAGTAAAGTAGACACCATTAGCACCAGGGGAGTTGCTGATCTGCAATCAACAGGCTTCTAGCATAATGATTTCCTGATAATTGGCCCATGTCTGGAAGTGGCAAGACACACTAATATTCACCAGAACCAAAGGGAGTGATGGATATTGTGGGCCTTCTATCACTCGATAATATCCTCATTGCTTCATGTGTCAGAAGAAGACAAAGTCTTGGTCTTCCCTGGGGTTTCTCACATGGCAGAGGGAACGCCTGGCAGTTTTACATGGACTTAGTTGTTCAGCAGTGGAAGCTGTGATCACGAGCTGGCTTCATCTGGTTTCAATCACCCGCTTCTCTCAATCTCTCTCTCTCTGCTGAATGTTCCTGTGTTCATGGAATATTTTTCCAACTGCCAAATATGTTCCTTTGGCATTACCTTTCCAGCCCACAGCAGAAGCATTGCAGGAAAAAAAGAAGTGGCTTCATCAAAGTAGCTGTTTGAATCAATAAGGCGTTATCAGCATTAGGGCAGCAAGCTTGTTCTACTTTTCTCACAGGGAAGTGCATCTTAACCTTTCCCAGCTCTAGCCTCAGTGAAATTTAAAACGATCTGATCAGTATCTTTAGAGTTCTTAGCTAGATAATACGATTCTATCTTGCTGGTGCAGAGTTAAAGGATGTTTGAACAAAGAATGGAGTAGTGTTCTTCCCAAGATATCACATTATAACTTTGCTTTAGGGAAGATTTTTTTAAGCTAGTAACAGTTGTGGTGGAAAATAACCTCTCCTTTATTCTTCTTATATTTCTGTCACCAAGAATTTAAGCAAATCTGTTCTTCATCCCATTCAGATAAAGACACAAGCATATTTCAGAATCACTGCATGTGTCAATAATCAAGCAATATAGAGGCCAGGGGGCTGGTTTAACTTTAACAGTTTTGTGCTGGGATTATTAAAATACGTGGTGATGTGTTTCACGAACGGGAATATCAAAGCTCCCTCTTTTATGTGGAGGAAGCAATGGCACATGTGAGAACACTCTAACCAAAAACTACTTTTTAAATAGAAACATTTCCAATATAAAGGCAGTTTAATCTGTATGTGTCTGCTGCTGGGTCCCTTACTGACTCCAGGAAATAAATGTGCTAAGTGGGTCACTTTTAACTTAGAAACAGAAGATCAAGATGATGTCAGTGTCTTCTGGCAGATCCAAAATGAAACCCATAGATATTTCAAGGAACTGAAATGAATTATAGAATTATAGAATGGTTAGAGTTGGAAGGGACCCTAAAGATCATCTGGTTCCAACCCCCCTGCCATGGGCAGGGACACCTTCCACTAGACCAGGTTGCTCGAAGCCCCATCCAACCTGGCCCTGAACACTGCATGGGGTGGAGCATCCACAACTTAAATGAGGACCTGAGTGTCCAAGTATGTCTACAACTCTTCCTTTAGGTGAGGGCTACTTTCATTCCTTTGAAGAAATGGCACTCAAGAGCTGTTTCATGTGGACTGTTCACGAAAGAGGGACAAAGACTTGAATTATATTAGTGGGGTTCCACCAGCAAGATGCAAAGGGACTTTTAATTTAATTGGGTCATTTTTAACTGGAGGCCAGATGGACCACTGTATTGAGGAGGCTAAGACAGTCCAAGGAAACAGCAGCAAAATATGTTCTGTGTCTATCATCTCAGTGATTTTAACAAAAGCTTTCTTGGTCTAGGTGGATTGTTCAAATCAGCTTTACAAGTATCTTTCATTCTTAAGACACTCATGACACACTATATTGTCTCTTTAAGGCGTAAGCACCTCAGACTAAGAGGGGAGTGCTGTTAATTTTTGGTAGTTGCTATACTTGGCAAAAATGAACTGCACATACAACTGAAAAAAATTCTAGGAAATTTGAGTATTGCAAGTTAGATCAACAAAGATACTTAGCTTCAAAGCCACTGCATGCTGTAGAGTAAAGAATCCCCACATAAGAGCATCCTCAATTTGTAATCTCATTGGTATCTACCTGTTCAAACCTCATCACCAGTATTGCAAAGGATATAGATGGAATAATTTGTCAGTTGAGAGGCAAAATCACAAATTTAGTTCCAGGCTCTTAAGCAGGTAGGTTTCTAAAGGTAAGTCAGAAGAAAGCAAAATGTAGAGTAGAAGACAGTGGGAATAAAATGAATAATTGAAAAGCTAAGATGGGAGTTAAAAGTAGTATCAGCTGCAAGCGCTGGCATGCAGCTGCACCCAAATAATGGCTGAGGAAGGCCTCTTCCTGACATCAAACAGCTGCTCTGTCTCACAGAGGGCAATGTGGAGATTGGTGTCAGGTGGAATAAAACAGAACAGAAAGTGCTTTCCTTAAAACACAGGTGGCAAAAGCATCATGCAGAACTTGCTGAGCACAAGCCAAAAGCTTACTTTGTTCTATGGAACAGATATTTCAGCTTATCAAGGCTTTTTTGAAAATACATGTACAGACATTTACTCCAACTGGAATATGTTATTGCTACAGTTAGTTTGGATTATTAGCATCTCTGGTGCGTCTCTAGCAGTGAGCAACACTAGCAAAGCTATAACTACAAAATTGTTTCTTCTTTTCATCCTTACTTTTTTGCTTCCATGCTTCATGTTGTGCTAGCAAGTTTTCTCGGAATGTCTTACAGTCCTTGGTGTGTCAGAAAGCTGAACATGTATATGATTCTTTCTGCTTAAGGCCTTCAAATAGTTTTCCGTGTGTAGGTTACAATTGAGAGGGAACATGCAGTCTGGTCCCTAGTGTACAACCTGGGGGAGCCTGTTATTCCAGTTAGAAAACTGGGAATTGTGGATCACATTGAAGTGAAGAAATGAGAAAGAGTATGGATTTGTACAATACATAACATTCTGGTTGTCTCCTGCACAGGAGCTAAGCTATGTCTGCAGCACATTGCAGTCAGCTGGACTAGGATGCAGGCCGGAGCTCAACAGCATCTGCAGTCCACACCACCTAGCTATGGAGTGCCTATAAGTCTGTGGATTTTCCAGTGTTCCCATGGGAGCAGACTGTATGTAAATACTGATCTTTCGTGGAAGACTATTTTAAGCCTTCTTTAGGAAGGATACTATGATGCATTCATTATCTACTCATGTTGGCTGAAAAATAAGAACAGATCTAGAATGGGGTTACCATGCCTCCTGCCCACTGCGCCTCAGAGGCAGTATAGATCCGAGTTCTCTGTGCCAGGAAATGTTTGTTCTCACATAGGATGTGAGACAAATTTGGGCTTGACTGTAGTTTCAGTCCTGCTGTAGCAATCTTAGCAATGTTCTGAGTGTTACCCTGTATGAAAAGAGTATGGCCTGAGAAAGTCTCATCTTTCTCTCCCCTGTCCCTTGACTTGTTTTGGAGGGTTCTTTTTATGTTGGGAAGGATAATGTGTCTCTACAATCCTTTCTGCCCTTTTTATCTCTAGAAAAAAATTTCATACAGAACAATCCTGGGTTAGGGAAGGCTGGGCTACTTGAGGGGAAGTATGCTGCTTCCTGCTTCAAATACTCTGCCAGTCCAATCTCTATGCTATGGCCAATAAAGTCAGCCACTTTGATCCTGTATATATGCAGTTGTCCCATCCCAACAGCACCTGCTTGTCAGTAGCATTTTAAAGCTGTATGATTCCTGGGACTAAGCAAAAAAACCTTTAGTTTGGGTAGGAACGTAGCTCACATACTGCACACTTATCAAATATAAGAAGGTCTTTGGTCATTTGAGAGTAACTTTGATAGCAGTTAAGTATTTTGCTAAGTATCTTCTCAGAGTGTAAATCTGTCACTGTTAAAAGGTATCATTCCTACTTTTTAGCTGGGTTCATGAATGTCAGATTAAGATCATATTCACTAGCGGCTTTTTAGTTAACAAGGGAATAGAAACCTTTTAAAATACATCTAAGATTGCAGGGTTAATTTTTAACCTGCTGTAGAATAAAGCAGTATAAAATCACTTTGGCCAAAGCCAGCTTAAGTGGGTAATTAAGGTCACAATCAACGAAAATGGTTTCTGAAACCATTGCAGCTATAGATCATTACATTTCTCTCCCTGCACAATGCAAAAAGACAGGCCCCAGCTAATGCTTTCATGTGGCTATCAATCATCATTACATTGTAAGCTGCCAGGGTGAGAGAGGGCAAAGCTTTGAATTCAGAGCTGATGGAAGTTCTATGACCTTGGGGTTTTCTTAAGCTAAAGGCTAATTAACCATAAAAGAGTCAAAGGTCTGCAAGTCTAACACATTAAACGATGTGCCTGCCTCTTTAGGTTCCATTGTATCAGTAAACATTAATTCCGTTAAGTGTGAACACGTCTAAGGCAATCACTGCCTTCTCCCACCCCTCCTTCCACCTCCTTAGTTTTATATCTTGGGATTTTGTCCCTCTGTGTGAAGTGAGGTGGAGCTTGGGATCTGTGCTCCCAGTGAAGAAAGTTCTGAGCAATGCAGGCTACATCTGGAAGAGGGATTCCTGACATTCTTCTTTCCTAATCAACTTGGCCAAGCTAATCAAATTAGCTTTAGAGAGTGTATTCGGTCATCATAGTCCAGAATAAACAACATCATAGTCTAAACAAGTGTGTTTGAGGCTTCATAGACTGTGTGGGGCAGCTGTAAAACCTCACGAATCTACATAATAAGTCTATGGATAGCAGTATAAAATTGAGGTAAAGGTAAAAATTGAAATTTAAAGGTAGCAATATGGGACAAGAAAAATAGCAATGGTTAGATAGATCTACATTCTGGAGAGTTTGAATGTTTTCTAAATAGTGTTTTGTTTCTTTAACAAAATCTAGCCAGAAGGGGGTAAAATTGTTATTGCACGGTACCTGCGTTTGCAGCCTCATTCAAAGGCCATTGAACTCAGGGAGAATTTACATATGAACTCCCAGGAAACACTGGTTCAGATGAAGTGTAGTATCAAGCAGTGTACCAAAGCTCAGGAGATGTGTATTTGCCATTGTTATAGTTGTGTTGTTCAGGTACACACACACAAACAAACCCCCCACCCCCCTTCATTTTAGCCCATCTGTCTCTTCCTGCGGTGTCATGCTCCATCCCTTCACTTATATCACAAAAGTTTGTGGAGCCACTTTATTATCAGAACTAAAATAGGGTTAAAAGTTTTCATTTTAATCTGACACATTTCAGTGGTGCAACTGGCAATGCTGGAGGGAGAGAAGAAGAGTTAGCAGGTGCAGGGGCAGGCAGGAACTTCTTCAGTCAGCTTTGGCACCAGAGAAAGTGTTTTATCTAGGAACATCCTGAGTCTCTCATTGATTTGTCATTAGCATTTAGCAAGTTCAAGTTCCTGAGGGTGCAGTTCAATTTTACAAATCCTTTCACAGTTGAGTGTAAGAGGTTCCTGTTCCTGTCCCTGCCAAGCCTGCCTGCATCTGTCAGCTGCTTGTTCTTGCCACCTGCAAGACATCACAGCCCTTTGGTCATGCCAGTGAAATTGTTCATGTAAATGGGATCTAAAGAGGTCTAAGAAATGACCTGTTTAAAAAAAGCGCAACATGGAAAATCTCCAATCTTCCCCCCCCAAAATGGGATAAAAGAACTTCATATCACTCCAGGTATGTTGGCTTTGCTAGATTTTTCCCTGGTGAGAATGAGTGGGGAAAATACTTTATGAATGTTACTTAACAAAGGATCTTCACAATATGCAAATAGAGGGTTCCTTACTGTCATCTGCCTTGATTGCTTACCTAAGCCAGTTCAGGGTATTTTAGAGTATTTCACCCTGTAAAACCAGTTTTGTGATACATACAGTGAATTTAAGTGTATTCGGAATAGCTCCCTGTAGATGAGGGTGAATAAATTACAGCTGAAGCACATCACATTGCCCACAATGCTGATTCTTTTTTAATTGTGGAGTATAATGAGCATATGCGTTAATTATCAGTAAAGTTCAGCAGCATGCAACCAGAGTACTACAGCAGAATGCAGACTAAGTATTGTGATTGTAGTGGTGAAGACAGGCATAATTTGCAAGGAGAAATAATATCTTTTATTAGTTGCAGAGAGTTGAAAGAAATGGAGAAGTTTGGCATTTTGTTTTCATTATCAGTTCTCTGTATACCAAGCTGTGCTATGGTACCGCCCAACAGTCTCACAAAGTAAGTGTAAAGGATAACAGCACTTGTTCTGAGGTCTTGTTAGAAAGGTCCTTCCTGTACTAGGAAAAAATGATGTATTAGAGGCAGAGCTTTATGGACTTTGGGCTGCTGTGAATAGTATTTTTGGAGATGTCCTACAATTACATTCTGACCACTTAGTGTCAATTAAAGATGCCATAATGCCATTTTCAGGAATATTAGTGGGGTTTTGCTTCAGTTTCACTGTAGCTTACGACACTGTCATTTTGGTCAAAAGTTCTTTTTTGCTTCTGCAGAAGTATATCTCTAGAAGTCAACCTGTTATCTCTTTCTGATGGGATCCATCTGGTAAGAAGAACATACATGGCTTTCTCCAAGACTTTTAATGTAGTACTGATAGGCTTTGGCTGCATTCCAGGGTAGGTACTCTTGTAACGTCTCATCACCCTGCCCCTAATCCTCTGATGATCAAATCAGAACACTTACTGGAGCACATGGAAGTTCTCTCCCTGCTAATGTATCTTTCCTTCCACAAGGTGCAGATGGAGAATAGGGCTAAAGGGTCCTTTTGTACAGATTGGTATGAATTAACAGTTGTATCACCAATAAATCTCATTTATTTGTTAAGAGATGCTGTGAGGGATCCCCACAGACTGCTTTTTGCCATAATACCATTTAATATTTTCTTCAATGAACTAAAAAACAAAATAGAATCTTGAACAATAGTTTTGTAATAAAGATTAATGAAATAGTAAATAATGAAGGCAAGTTTCTATCATGGAGTGATCAGAATCATCTTGGCATGTGGTCTTCCAGCAAACTGAGTTTTCAGACTGCTGACTAAGAAGGCAAGGTATTCCCACATGCTGTGAGACTCTGTCTTGGAAACTCAGAGGAGCGAGATGTTGTTATAAATAACCATCCCAGCAAGAGCTCTTAGTGCAGTAGTTAAAGTGAAAGGGACAGTGTGATCTTGTAAGAGGCTAGAAAGGCCATGAAATGGAAATATCAATCAGTCAGACAGAAGTAATTTTGCTTCTTACATGGAACTAATGAGATCAGTTTTTGTGTTCCTGTTTCCAAGAGGAATGTGTAAGGAAGAGATTATTGGGAGGCAAGGTTAGATGTGAGGTTTGAGAGCTGCAATGCTCAAACACGTGAGAAAAAGATCCTTTGCCTGTTTGCCAGAGATGTCCTAAGATACATGCAATGTTAGATTACATGACCCTGCCCAAGGCAGGGAGGTTGGAACTAGATGATCTTAAGCTCCTTTCCAACCCTAACTATTCTATGATTCTATGATCCAGTGGCTTCTTAAGGTCTCAGGTCCTGTGAAACAACTGCTCCTTCCCCTTTATTTCACCATTTACATATGCAAGATTGAACGACTTGCATTTTAACTCCAGCATGATGGCACTGCAACCCAACTGACTTCAGAAGAGTCACACTAGTGTCAGCCTGGAGTAATGCAGTGGCAGGCTATACAATTTGTACAGAATTTTTGAGATACCTCAGGATAAAAGGCACTATATAAATGTAGGTCACTTTTATTAAATGCCTTGCAAATCATTTATAATGCTTTAAATATCAGAACAGCCATACCACATCAATAACCCCTGCACGTGTGTTTACTTTATTTTAGAGTTTGCCACAGTTCACTATAAATGGCTTAGATATGTTCAGTAATTCAGTTATAATGAAATGCGCAAGCCTTCAATAAATGCACGTGTTGCAACTGGCCTCTGATGTGAATGCTTTACCAATTATATGTACATTAGTGATGACTGTAGCAGGCTTGTAAATACTTTCTGTAATTCTTTGCTCTCTATTCTCCCCTACCCTAACATAAGTTTTATAGTGGTGTGTAATTCTAGATCCACTGAATTTTAAGGCCAGGAGGGACCATTAGATCATCTAGCCTGACTATCAGTATAACAGGCTAGAGAATCTCGTCTGGTTACTTAAGCAATGAGTCTAAGAACCATTTTTCTTGTCTAAAGCATATCTTCTAGTCTGCATGTCTGCAAGTCTTCAAGTGAAGATCCTGAGAAATGAAAAATCAGTTAATGACCTCAGAAATTTGCTCCAGTTGTTAATTGTCCTCACAGTGTACCTTGTCTTCTTCCCCTACTGTGTTGTATATTACTTCTTTGTAGTGTGGAGAGCATCACCTTAGCTTTGAGCATCAGCCCAGATCTTTCCAGACTCTAACTTACATGTAGGTTTTTTGGGCAAAAAGCTTGATTTAATTCTTGCTAACCTTTTTTCAGCAGACCTCCAGACGTTCTTTCTGTTTTCTTTCCTGTAATGGATAAATTCTTTGCAGAGAATCTGTGTGAGAGCCATATGCCATTTCAAATTCATTTTCAGCCTCTAAGCACATTACTGAAAGAACTCCTCTCAGAATTTTAAGGCTTTTACTCCCAGAAAAGATGCCAGATTTTCAAGGGCCAGGCACCTCTGTAGGTATATACATAAAATCAATTCCATGCTGAGTTTTTCCAAGGATCTGAGTGTGTGTACAGGTTGGTAAATACAAGTCGAAGACCTTGGAAAATCTTCTCACTTTGTGTGGACGTATCTTTCAAAAAATACAGCTCTATTCTCATTCCTGTGTTGCTTGGCAATTCTTTATACAGACTCACTGGAAAAGAGTAAATGTTCCCCCTTTCTGCCCACCACCACTCAGATTTCTCACAATCATCATGTGCATTTCTCTGGACACTTTACCTCATTGCCAGCACAAGTCTTTTTACTCCCTCATGGTTCATTCAGCACCGTCAGAAAGTTTACAAGTTTCTGATAGGATGGTTTTATTATCCGCCAAATGTACAGACTCATGGTATGGGTGTGGAGGAGGAAGAAGATGGAGAGTCTGGATCTAAATGTGGTTTAATGCTTTGGGAAATATTATTCTACTCAGGTTGATTCTGGCATCTATAAGAATAAGTAAAAGTACAGCATATACATTAGAGGCAGGCAGAGGAACAAGTGGCAGGCAGAAGGAGTTCAGCTGGTAGGTGGTTCCTTGGAGTTTTGTGCCAAAGCAAGACACAGTATCAGGGAATTGCAGTCTGATAATTTAAGCAGAAACCTGTAATAGTTAATTATTATGTTAATGAAAGCATGAAGCCAGGAGAGGTCTGTATTGTCCTGACAGATAGCAATTTGCAGATTAGACCTGCATCCACATGAAAACACTGAAAGCTCTTTAGAATAAAAATGCAAAGTTGAGACAGTGTGCATTTTTAATTGGTCTATTAGCACAAAATAAAAATGCACATAAACTTTAGTGCTTTTAATATTACACTTAGGAATGTTTACTTGCTGAAGGTAAAGTGCTTTGAGAAGGAAAGCATACTTCCTCACAGGGGCTGCTTCCCATAATTGGAGTATGACTATTTAAATTGTAGCTCAGCAGAAATATTTTGATTCTGTGGGGCACCAGCAGCTCAGCAACAGTGCTGCCTTTCACATCCACTTCTTAAGTGTAACAGATCATTTAGACCCTGGGTTGGCTAGGCTCACATAAACCAGGTTTACAAAGAGTTATAAAAGCTTGGCTTTCCTCCTCCCTTCTCCCCCACATTCCAATTTTTCCCCTTATAATTTTACCACAAGGCAATGCAGTCAAAGCTTTTCTTGGATCATATGAATCTAGATCAATAAATATCAGTTGCAGAATGAGAATCTATGCACAGGCATGTGCTAGAAGGGTGAAATGGTTGTGTTAGTTTAAAGGAACCTCAAAGTTTGTTTTGTTCTCTATTTGCAGGGCATAATGCCTATGTTATATAGGTACCAAGCTGCAGCTGGAGTGGAAGTAAGCTCCTTCTGAAAAAGCAGAAGCAATGCTGGAATGTGCTGTGGAGACTCAGATTGTTTTTCAGCTCTAGAGGCACGTATGGTAAGAAAAATGATGTTATCTCTGGCTGGGTAAGGGTACCACACATTACGGAATAATCTGAATTTCAGCTGTGATCAGATAGTTATTGTCTATATAGATGCAAAGCATCTTACAGGAACAAGATGTTTGGTTCAATAACAGACTGTCAGAATGATTAAGGCAATTTTTTTCTCCCAGTGCTTAGACCCTGAGTCAGCCTTTACCAGGCTCTCCTCCCCTCATATCCCCCCTGCAAGAGATAAATTACTTTACTAGCTCTGAAATGGGATTGAGAGTGAAATTCAACCATTTGCAAAACAACAGTAGAAAGGTTAAGCATTCTTTAACAGAGATCCTGTGGGACCCAAATGCTGCACAACACTTATGCTTGCCCTGAGCCTACCTTATCTCAGACATACAAACTAAGTTCAATGAGTTTTAGGTCAAGGACATGCTCCGTGTAGTGTATGAAGTAAGTAGGCTCAAGTAATGATTCTGATACTAAACTGAGCATCAGGATATTCCAGAACAGTGTTTCTAATTAAGATTTCTCTAAATGGATTTATATTTTTGCACCAAAGTTCCCGTATAATGAATGATACAGGAATTGCCACAATGAGACCAAAGGCAGAGGGTATAGTCAAAGGCATTGCACATTTCCAATTACCTGTAACTCCTAAGAAGATACAGTCTTTCTGATAATAACTAATTGAAAAAGTTTAACTAGAATTCTATAGAATTATGCTGAGTCAGCAATGATGATAGCAGCCTCTGAAACCTGCTAAACAGGGAAAATCAAGGATATGACTTAGCATGAGTTGTTGTAAGGGCAGTTATTTCCTGTATGAAAAATTGTTAACTCTGTCATGTTTTGCTTTGAAGGAAATAATTTTGAAGGAAATAAAAGATCATGGCACAGGAATCATGGCAGCAAGATTTTACTTAGCCATTGCTTGCAGGCCTTTTGTATGATTTTAAGCAGTCACCTCCCTGCTTTATGTAGCCACCTCTTAATTTAGAAACTGAGAAATACTGATCCCCAGGGTGGGGTTTTGGGGGATTTTTTTGCTTGTTTGTTTGGGTTGTTTTAAGGAATCATTATACTTATCCAACTTCTTGCATAAAGCAACCATAGAATTCCAACTAGGACTTATCACTCTTTTACAAAGTACTGTTCAATCCCTGGTCAGATGCAGCTGTATTCATGATAAAGTGAGTGGGCTGCACACTGATATAGCTTCTTTTCATTCATATGGCAAGGAGCAACATACCATGTATTTATAGAAAAATGCAGAATTAGGGTTGTTTTTTTATTTTAGCTTCCCTGATATATCTCTCCCATAAAGTATGACATACAAAAGTAATTGTATAATTTTTCATAAAGTAAAGCAATATATCATTTGTCAGAAGTAACTTTTCATGCACAAACTCTTCTTTTAATTAACAAGCTTTAGTCATATAAAAATATAATCAAAAATCTTGTGCTTATTAGCCTCATTGGGAGTAAGAGTAGTTTTGCTTAAACTTAAGATAAATATTACATATATAGCCATGTAATGTTTATATTTATAAGCACACATTCTTAGCTTTCTATGTACGTAATCATATCTATCTGTACCAGAGCACCAGATAAAATCAATCAGGAGTAAATGTCCCTTGATCTGTCTCTCACACACACTTTCAAAACCTGAGAGTTTCACACTGCACAGTAAAACTGAGTAAAACAGACCTCATCCTAACCAAGGCCAGATTAAATCTTTAGAATACAGCCCTGATGATTTGCAGGAGGCCTTCCACATGCAAATACCAGAACGTGTGTTTATAAATTAGCCCTTGTATGTGCAGCCAGAGTGGGTGCCTTCAATAAAGCTGCTAGTTCTGTCATAGTAGTAGTGACTCTTAGTATATTAATATCATGTTCCCCATATTCTGAGACAGAATGAAGCAGAACTGAGAAATTGTGTGCTGCAGAGGCTAAGCCAGCCTCTGGGTTTCAGCTCCATAGGCATACAGCAATATGTTGTTAATATAGAAGTCAATAGCTACACGTTGCTAAATTTCATATGGGGGTACCTTGCTTTTCAATTAAGTCCAAAAGATGCCTTTGGTTTGAAAAGCTTCCAACTGAGCATAATATACATTTCATTGTCTATTAGCAAAGTGTTTTTATTCTTTTGAAATGTGAAAACATCAGAGCTTGCATAGAGTATTACAGAAGAAAAAGGAGCTTAAATTAATTTCAAAACCAGACTAACATCCATCTCCTCCACTCTATGTTCTGCTTATGCAATTTAACAGGAACACAGTCCTTATTACTGTTTTCAACCAGTGTGGGGAAGTCCTCATCACACATGGGCCCAGTGCAAACCCTCCTGCACCTCATTCCTATGGTCCCCACTGCAGATGACATAGCAACAGTGAGGAGGCTCAGACCCAGCACAGAGGAGTCTGAACAGAAATGGAGCTTGCTAGAGGCCAGCAAAGGCATTGTCAGAGCAGCTAGTAGGCTGGTATGTCTTGAGTTTGGTCCACACACAGCTTGGTAGATCCCAGCTGCACCCAGTTAGAAGCATCAGATTTGCTTATAAATCAAGGGCCTCAAAGCATTCTCCAAATATTAATAAATTAAGCATTCTACCATATGCCATACTTACCTGTGATGTAAGTAAATATTAATAGATATACTTTACAAATGGGCAGATTTGAGTTTTGTGAAACTACTTTGCAAACCTAGAATCAGGCACCATTGGGATTGAGAAAGGACTGTGGGATTTGTGATACTGTGCTGCAGGTATTTCCAGCCATAATCCAACAGCAGCAATATGGGAAGTGTTCCCTCAGTCTCTGAGTCAGCCTCTGAATAACTCCTTCATTTTTCCCTGCCTGCATCTATGAAAGGAAAATGCCTGTTCTCACTATGAAATAAAAAGAATAGTGTCAGGAGAATGGGATTAGAGTATCCTGTTCCCTAGCTTTCTCCAGTAAGATAGTACTTGTTAAAAAACATTAAAAATAAGACACCATGAATAAGAAAAGTAAGCTCTAGTCTGACAGTTTAAGTCCCAGAATACAGGGGAATTTGTGCTAAGCGTGGACTATTTATTCAAGTTAGTAACTAGAAGAGCCATGGTAGGGAATGTTGCAAGGAGCAATTCTGACCCTAGGCAAAACAAATGTAGTTGCTTTGCTTTGTTCACATCTAAATTGTAATTCAGTGGGAAGGACAATCTGCGCACAGTTCGGTTTGAGATGCACAAAACCACTCAGGACCTTCTACCAGCTACCAGCTGAGATCAATGTAAGAAACCAGGGCAAAGATAAGTCAAGAGAGCACAGACAGGTCAAAGGTTTGCCCTTTGTAATCCTGCAGCGTTGTTACTGACAGAACCTGTAGTTGCTACAATCACAAGCTCATACATGGCAGCAGCACAGATTGTGGGTGCCTTATGTTTTTAGAAGACAATCTTTAGAAATATCATCACCCTATGCCAGGCTTTCTCATCACTTTGTTGCAAGAAATCTGGATGCTTATACCAACACATACATGGACACTCCTGAAATCTCTTAAATAATAGACATTTTGCTGTGTGAAGTCATTAAATTGATCTAGTTTGATTAACCAATTTATAACAAGTAAGGCTCTGATTAACAATGATCCAAAGTAAAACCTGAGCCACCTGATCAAGATAGGCCACTTTTAACAGTTTGGTGTAGCTGAATCAGAGGTTTGGGGCTTCCTGCAGACATCACTAAGCACAATGCCTGGCTTGTGATATGATTCTATGGATTAGAAGTTGCTGGTTTATATTTAGTAAAATATGACAATTTGGCAAGTGCATTTAAGTCAGAAAACATAACCCAAACAGAGGTTTGGGTATTTTTACTAAGCATTATCAATGAATATTCTTTCAGCAGTGTGCATTTCACAGGTAAATATATGACCAGCAAATTCAAAGGCAAGGATATAGTTAGATTTTCCTGTTTTGATTCACTGAGTAACACGTTCTGAGTCAATTCTGCATGTACTATCATGAATTAAGACAGCAAATTTTAAGAATGGTGAATCTGAAAAGTGGATGAGGGTAAGCTGGGACCCAGGATCAGGGAAATGATTTAATTTGAACTACATAGCAATTCACTGGCTGGCATCAGAACAGTGCAATGATCATACTGTTGGGATGTTGTGGCTTTCTGTTTTCATTTCTTAATACGTCTTTATTTCTATGCAGATGTAATGCTATATTACAGTAGCACTGCAGGAGCCACCATTAAAACTCAGACCCTAATATTAAGAAGTATTTTAGCAAAATAAAACTATAAAACCAGTCCATGCACTGCAAAGCTTACTGTCTATAACCTCAGTTGTGCAGCCGGGGGTAACCTCCAACACTACACTGACATCACAGGGAAAATCAAACCCGTGCTAGCTCTTGTTGCAGTCTGTCTTACCTAACCCCTTACGAAAGTTAAACAGAGGGCCACGTATTTTGCTAAGTAGAGACAGCGGGCTGAATTAGGACCCCAGAGATGGTTACATGGGTTGCTTGTTCAGGATTGTACCAAGCCTTTTACTTGCCCCATCATGATCAAGTAACGTTCTTGTGGCAACCACAGTAATTCCCTGCAGGGGGCAGGAATATTAAGAAAGTATGTTTAGAGTCTCTTAATGTAATTTAGCAGCAGGAAACTAGGAAGGAGTGCCAGAACCATGTGAATAGCCAGTTCTTTGTGCAGCACTTGCAAATGCTCCACCTAGGCCACAACAGGGCAATTGCTGCTTCGTTTGAATTTATTGCTAAGAAGTGTTTGTCTGCAAGTACATTTCACACCTGATTTAAGGCTTTTCATTTACATGTGACTTACGTAATAGTAAATTTACAGTTTAAGTGTGGTTAATGAAAATTAGTATTTGATTCACTGGAAACTCTTGTTTGACTTCCCAGTTATTGGCATATTTAAGCTCTGTAACAATTTCAAGCCAAAAATATTTCTCTCCTAAGACCAAGTAAGTCTGCTAGGTGACAGTGTTGTCAACACCTCTTAGTGCTGAGTATAGTATATAGTAGTTTTTTGCATCTGAATACTGTGGAAGTGTCCTTATAATAGTTCTGTGGTAAACCAGCCATAGAAATATTTCGTTGTAATAAACATTCACTTAAACCAAGACTACTTAAGCATACTGAAGACATGGTATCTTATTGAAGAGCTTGTATGAAGGGAATGATCTAGGCCAGGGATATGCAAAGGCACAGAGAGCAGAAGTGACTTGTCTCAGGTCATGCCACTATTCAGTGGCCGGTCCTTAGTGGTAGTAACCCAACCATTTGATGGTGTTGTTTCCGCTCTTTATTATATTGGTTACATGAATATAATAACAATATTTAGTTACAGAAGATTAACAAAGTAGTTTAGGTAGCAAGTACCAGATGACTGCATGGTTAAAAAAACCCCAAACCGAAACATTAACAAAAACCCATATCCTCCCTCGTATCCTTAAAACCCAGTTAAAAGTATCAAGATAAATTTATCCTTTTGTTGCCCTTAAAGAAAAGACACCAGGGATGAATTTGGCTCCATTTTATTCAATTTGTACTCAATTTGCTAAGCTTGCTAATTTTCTGTTGTTTTACTCTCTGTTAACTGAGAAACAACAGCCCTTTGCAATAGGCATTAGAAGCAGGAAATCTCAGGGTATGTTTCTAATTGCCAGACTTTCTTTCCCTCTTTTTGCTGTTCCTGTTCTTAAGGAAGCATGAGGGGGTGGTGTGAGCATGAGGTGCCACTAGGGAAACAGAAAGAGTATCAAGGTCAGGGTGAAAACCCCGCAAGAAGCAGGAAGAGATGCTTGCAGTTAGGTTCATGACCTTTGTATTTTTTTCTGATTGTCCAGGAGAGGGATAAGGGGGGGTAGAGAAGGAGAGATACGAAGTTAACATTAGAGCAGATGTGTGCATAACCCCTGCTAGAAAACATCAGAGAGTTATGAAGGTTGCATTGAAGCTGCTAAAAATTGTATGGTTCTTACTGCTGAACATCTGGGAAAATCAGAGATACGTCTGGTTTTTGTTCCCAGGCAGCTGAGGTAGTTCCAACAGGTAAAGGTCAAAGCCTGTGTTTCAAAAGAACAACTGAACCATAGAAAAGGCTTGCAACATGGTTGGTTATTCAAAAAATATTTTAAATACTAAAAATATTTTCAAAGCAAAACAATACCATTCATAATTGGTAAAACTGAAGTTCTTACCAAATATAGACATTTAAGATGTTCATAAAAATTGGCAGGTACTAGCCTCAGTGAGTGTCTTCAAATTCTCATTAAGATAGTTGCATTCTTCATCAGTTTTCCCTGTGTTCTAACTTGAATGTAGTAATGTACATGTCCTGCTCCACAAATACACAAATGGAAAATTGTGACCAGGTCAGAGTTCTGTTTAACTTTGTTGGGACTTGCTGAGGTCTCAGACATTTCAGTTTAGGCACATTCCTGAAGAAGATAAAATCTTTCTTTCCAGTGCCTTGGGCGATGGTTTCAGTGTATCACCACAAAAAAGTCTGTTACAAAATTCAAGCTCACTCTTTGCCCTATTTCATTACATATGGAACTGCATAGCATTTTTTTAATACGCGTGTCTCGAGAGAAGACTACGAAACTCTGTGTCTCTGAGGCAGTGGATGGTGGATCACTGCATTTGAAAGATGCTTGGTAGAACGATTACTCTATAAAACCTCTGATGGTTTTCTACAAGGTTGGAAGGAATGACGAGTCTTTCTGAGTGGTCCACCAGTTAATAAAAGTTTGTAGACTAGGTATGTAGGTGATCTTCACCTCTGTGTAACACTGCTGATTACATTGCTACCTGTGTTATACTCTGAGCCGTGCTTTCTGTTTCAGTAGGAAATGCTAAGAAGATACTAGGCAATCTTCAGCTAACTATAAAACCAACTCTGGAAATTGTAGTGACTTAATTTTTCCAAACACTATTAACAGAAAAGGATTGTCTAAAATGGTGAGATGAATGAATAGTTAAAATACTGGTGTTCTGACTGTGAGTAGCTGTTTGTCTACCAGTTAACTGCAGGTGTAGTCACAATACTCCAGAACTGAAATGGCTTTTCAGACTCCATGTATGATATTTTCTGGTGTTTCATGCACACAAAAGAGTTCAAGTCTGTTTTCAAGACTTTGTACCTTGTGATGTCCAAGATGGTGACTCTTTCATATGTCAGGGAGTGTGTCAGGAAGCTCACAATAGTCATCTATTGGTAGAAGAGAAGAAACTGAGTTCTTGGGGATTCCAGATTATGTCTGGATGGGAGCCTGTCAACATCTCTGAGGAGTCAGGAAATTAGACCAGGCTTCATCTGCCTTTCTTCTATGTGACACTGGAGTCATATTAGTGAAAATCTGTTCAATTTCATGTATACCAATAATAAAGCGTTATTGTCTCTACTAGATTTTTAGAAGACATAAGAACATCACCAAATGGGCCTGCAATGAATGGTTACTAGGACTAATTGAAGTTTGGTGTGATTGGATTCTGCAAACAGGAAAAATTGTTTTATTGAATGGAAATAAAATGGAATAAAAAAACTTTTATTTTTGTAAGCATTCATGAGGGTAATGATTCTGTTTGAGATATTACATGGTGCTGAGCTTTCTGGGGAGAGCTAGGGTCAGGACACCTTTTGTAAACCAAGCAGATGATGTCCAGGTGTTCCTTTGTTGACATCAGAGAAGTCAGCAGCCTAGCTGATGGATTTCTGTGAGCTCCCCATTCAGTCATCAGCGCAGTAATTGCTGCATCTGGACTTGCAGAACAAATTATGAAGCACTTTTCAAAATAGGACTTTGCCTGAATTCTGGACTTTACCAGCTCTGAAGATCAAAATGTGATCTGCAAGCAGAAGGGAATGAACTGATAATTGCAGCATATTGTCATATTAGATGCTCATTTAGAGGAGAGCCAAGATTAAAGGAACTGCAGGAGGAACTGCCTTACTCTTCAAGAGCCTTGCTTGATATCTAGATATTGATGATCCATTCTTTCTTCCTCTGCAAGTATATTATTTGCCCATTTTCCAGCTCCTAGCAGTGTTCTTTGTTTATGCAGCTGGCTTAGTGCTTCCATTTGCTGTACACCTTTGAATATTTCAAATTTTGCTCCAGTGAAGAACATAAATTTGTGAGATGTCAGAATTTATCTTAAAATGGGATTTCTGTTGCCTCATTAAAAGTCTATATTCATGCTTCCTTTTCTAAACTGCTGCCTTCAACTTGCATTCAGAAATCCATCAATATTCATATAGATTCAGGGAAGACTATGTCTGCTGAAAAGTTAAGCACTGTAATTATCACTTGAGAGAGGCTTAATTAGTTTTTAATGATTAAAGATCAGGATCTGTAAACAGAGAAGAGTTACCTGTGAGCACCTGCATAAAACTGATAAGTCATGAACCAAAGACACAAGAATGGGGATAAAGACCTGATTATTTGTTTTGGCTCTAGCCTGAAAATTACTGTATTCTTGAGAATCAGAGGAGGAAATTAATCTAGAAATCTCTGTTAACGGTAAAGGGAACGTGTTCAAGTACTCAGGAGCCATGTCTACAGTTGGAAAAATTTCACACATTGCCATTTTTGCTAATGGTGCCTGAGCCCAGCAAAGCTAGCAATAAAAAGGGTCCCTGTAGGCTTCATCTACAAGTAAAGTAAACAGTGCCAGGATGCATTCCTCAGTGTTGGAACTCAGTTCTCTGTGCTATGAGATTGCTGGAAAAGTTCCTGGCACAGTTTCACTTCTGTCGCCTGGAAATCTCCTGCACAATTCATGGACATGGTTCAGGAGTTAGCAGTTTGCAATAAACAGTGAGGATGTGGCCACCTCGTTACAGAGTAAGTGAAGCTAATATCATGGGGCTGTTCCGTGCTAGCTGACATTAGTACCAAATAACATGTTTAGGTACATATTAGCCCTCTTAGACAAGTCACATGCTGGTTTATATCAATCTCAGTATCAGGAAATCATAGCTTGTTTACCTGACTGCTTCTGGGGAAACGTGCCTATAGTTCCAGAGACCAGACTGGTTAAGCACCAGGAAAATTACTTGAGTCACTGTGAGGTCCCCACTGACAGCCTTCACTGGCTTGCTATCATACCTTGCCTATGTCCTTTAAGGCCTGCAAGATAATTTCCTTGTGATGGGAACACTGCTGAGATATTCTGGATTCACATTGCTAAAGATGAAAGTTCTTGTTTACCCATGGAGCACTTGCCGTCTAGGAAATGCCAGTGTTTTCTCTACAGAGCCTTGCTAGCATGACTAAGTCTTAAAGTGGAGTGACTGCTTCTAGACTAATAAAGCCTAATTTAGTTTTAGTGACTAATTCACTTGTAGGCATCTTGATGGGTAGCTATCAGCTATGCTACCTAAAATGATGATGGTTTTTTAGACAGTTGGAAACTCAGCATCCGGTGCAGAAGTTAATCTAAGGTAAGGTTACCTGCAGCCAGAAGCTGATCCTAGCTTGCAATTATCCTGTCAGAACTGAACTCTGCTGCACTGACAATGTTGTAAGTCATCATGTTGCTCAGAGTGTTGGAATTTGACATAGAATGAAAGTCCATACCATCCTTTGTGGCGTTGTAACAAATCATTAGATCAAGTGGGGAAAAGAGGTAACACACTATCTTCTCCCATACTCAGTATCACAAAAAGGTACCTGGGATGTTGCTCACTTACCCTCTGCCTGCCATTAGAGGCTTTACACTGCAGAGGTCACAGCAGTGCCATCAACTGTTGCCAGAGAGTCAGGAGACTGTGTAGAGGGGAAAGAAATTGCAGTTTTGCTTTTCAAAATGTTCAGTTAGAAATGGGTGGCTATGGGATTCACTGAAGAAGAGAGAGAGTGTTGGTCAGCTGTTAATAGCTCAAAACCAAGAAGGTCTTTGCTGCCCTGTTGGGATTCCACTGGAAGATGTTGCAAAATCAAAGTGTCAAATGGGAAGAAGGGATGTAGATTCCAGTATGAAGGAGACAGAGAGCAAGTGAGCTTGCTGAGGAGGATAAAATAGTGTTGGGACTGTTTTGAAAGAATGCCCTGATTCAAAGTAGGATGGAGGGGTGATTGGTGGAGGTAGGTGAACAAAGAAAGGACAGGGAATGGTGACTAATAGAATAACTAGAAATGACAGTTGCTTGAATAACCCATGTGGTAGAGACATGTAATGACATGCCTTATACTTCCAAGAGTAGTTGTCAATAGCACCCGATAGAAAATTAAGATAAACAAACTGTTAGCACTCCAGACTGCCTGCAGCTTGCTCTGGCAAAGGGCACTGATTGGCTCCCAAACTGCTGCTGTCAGGAAGGAGGCCAAGGACCAAATGCTCCTTTCCCTCTTGGGGTGGTCTCAGTGGTCTGAGTGAGCTGTGTGTGTGGCAGAGACCCTGTCCCTGCCACTGCTTGTCTTGTACCTATTCTGCAGACAGAAGGCCTCTGTCTGCAGACTTGTTAAACTGGCATCTTCTATCAGCAGCAGATTCACTAAAAGAAACATGTAGGAAGGGAGAGTGTATTTTGTTGATGCTCTTTATTTTAATCATACAAAGAAAATGACAATTTTTATATAGAAGCCATTAGGGATGCAAGAGGCATCGGTTCCTAGCTCTAGGGTTCTTTCTTTTAACCAGACTGTGGCAATGCAAGTACAGCCCATCATGATATTTATATCTTTAATTCTTGCATTCACCACATTACTAACACACTGATGGGCCCCTTGTTCTTCATTTGTCTATTTCCTTAAACTTTCTGCCCCCTTTTTTATTATTATTTTTTCTGTCATGTGTGCAGTTCTTGAAGGTCAATCAGACGTCACGGATAGAGCCATTCTGTTCAGGGCCTCGCAAGCAGCTTGTTTATGAATGAAGAAGGCTTTGTGAACTTCCAGGGACCTGCTGAGCTTTTTTATAAAACTACCAGTGGGACAAGGAGCTTGGGAAAGTAAAGGCCTCTTACGGAAACAGAAAACAGAGGCATACTGCCAAAAAACCTGGGCTGACATTCTGGTTTGTCAGAATCGTGTCCAAGTAACAAGTTTCTAGAAAACAGATCAAGTGTCTACATAGCCAGGGTTTGAGCCTACCATATGTGAGCACAGGGCAGTATGTATGCTAGGAGACTGCCACAACAAGTGGTTAAGTCAAGATTTGACCATGTAAGTGTCATAAAATGAACAGATCAGGAAGACTAGAGCTTTGTGGAACAAAAACCAGAAGAATAAACACAGCTTAAAGAAAAAACACATTAATGGACTATGGCTGCAATGCATGCAGTAGCAGATGCATGTTGAGCTGATTGTCACGACTTTTTGGCCATTTTTTTTCTATTTTAAAATTAGTGTTTCATCAACTGACAAGACATTCTTTTGTTAGAGGCATGCACAAATCCTTCTAAAAAAATTAAAAATGTAGAAATCACAAAGTATACACAGTAAAGGCAAGTAAACTGTTTTGACTCCACTGCAGTACCTAGCTCATGCAGATAATTTTGAGGTGAATATTTTCTTCATCCTGATATCCTGGATATCCTGTGCAGTTATTAAACACTTGCCTAGCTTTTATACGTACATTTAGTAGGCTCAATGGAATTCTACGCTGAGAGTCTGGTAGCCTTTTCAGCTGCTATCATCTCTATAGAACTTTGTAATTTTGAAAACACCCAAGAAGCTGAAAGTTTAGTTTGGGAAATGATCAGAGAGTTTTAGGTAAGTGAAGATTAATGTCAGGCAGGTAAATATTAGGGGAGGGCTCAGAAATTAAGGAACTGTAAAATTGCTTACTCTCTGCATTCTTAATTTTTTTACTGTGTTATTTCTGTTGCAAAATTAGCAGCATCCCAATTGCCAGTGTTGGATGATACCAGTAGGGAACAGGGAAATTTGAAGAAGATGGCTCAGCCCATTCACATTTCCACATCTTCCATTTTGTTTAATTGGGCATTTAGAGATTCCTAGGGGAATTCCTAGACATGATATAGCCTGCTCTGTAATAACCCTTAGAAGTGTATTACTACTTGAGTAAAGCCAAAGTGTGCAACTGGTTCTTACATATTTTAGGCTTCAGTAGAACAATTATTTGAATCTCTTAGATTCTGTTTGAATCTCATGGATTTTGTGGGCCTTGTGTCTGTAGCACGCCTCCTGCATTTACCTGGAGGAAGAGTAGAGGAACTAGCAGAATATTTTAACTGGCCTAAATTTCCTTTAATTTAAAATTTAGACTCCCACACAGTGGCAGCCAGCTGAATGTTATTTACTGGAACCTTCACTGTTATGCTCATCATCCCAGTTCCTTCAGGGAAATGCTGATAAGCTTCGTGAAAGCAGATTTAGGAGCATATAGCAAAGGAACACAGAAATAAGCATGCAGAGGCCTAATCCAGGCCTCAGTGTTCTTCCCTGACAATTGGCAGCGCAGCCCCTAAGTGCTACCTGTAGTCTTTCTCTGAAGGTCTTTGGTGTTTCTTTTAAACAACGGTAACAAGGACAAAACCTGAAGAAAAGCACATCATTACTCCTCAGAGCTCCAGTGCACTAAATACCCAATGCAGTTTGAGAATACTTGCTAATGTCAATGAAACAGTAAGCTGTGGAAATCTTTAGCTGAACCCTTCTCTGACTTACTTTCCAACTCTTGCTTTCCCATCTCTGTATCACCATCATCATCAAAATCACTATCATCATTCTTCCTTTTCTCCTTCTTTCTCCTGCCCACATGGCCTTGTCTCCTGGGGTATTTCTAGTTCCATACAGTCATGCTTTTCTCTTTTTATCTTTACATTTGAGTCAGGCTACTTTCATAGGTTGATGTGGCACTTGAGGGACGTGGTTTAGTGGTGGACTTGTCAGTGTTAGGTTTATGGTTGGATTCACTGATCTTAAAGGTCTTTTCAAGCCTAAAATATTTATGATTCTATGCTCTATGACACCTGGGTACAATTAAGCCCTGTAGATAACAAGGGAACATTCCCCTTAATGTCAGATTTGATGTTTTAGCCAGCAACCTGAAACAGCAGGTTTGGGGAAAACTCTAATCAGCCCCTGAATCCCTTGTTTGAAACTGACCGGAGAATTTAATTGTCAAGCTGTACCACACTATTGTGTGTAGGCAAACATTCATTTCTGCCCCCAGCAACTTAGGGTTTGGCCAACTTTGGATTGTTTCTAGGGGCGAAGACAAAAGGCTCATCTCTGAAATAAGGGAAACTCATTTAAATTTCAAATCTCTTTTTCAGCAGAACCTTCTAGAAAAAAAAAAAGTTGCAAGAATATATTTAACATGCACAAAATGACATTTCCCACCTAATTTCATTGTTTGAAAGAGCTAACCTTTTTTCAGCACAGTGTACAAAATAAAAGAATAGCAATTCTCTGGCAGGCATTTAGCGTGTGAAATTTCAGTTCTAACAGACAAATTTGGAAATGTCATGTAAGTATCCTTAATAATATGAAACATTGATATGCCTAATGGCTGCAAGATGAATATTGGTCACTCTGTACAACTTAGGGTAAAAAAGTCACTTTAAAATACGGTCTTTGTTTTGACATTTCAGAATACTTTAGAAATGCAAATTAAATGTCCCATGCTCCAGCTTTACTCAGTGTGTGTGTGGTTTTTCCACTGTGTATCTATACTGTACTATATCCAAAATTATGCAGTTAATTTAAAGATGAGCTATTCCCTCAGCTGGGATTGCAGGCCTTGCAGAAGTTGGAGATAAGAAACCCACTAATCAAAGTCAGAGCAAAGTTAAGAGTGACTTAAGAGTTCCTGAACTGGACTTTAAGAAGATCAGAGCTGTGTTTCTTGAGAGGACACAGCTGTACAGCTGAATAAGAGAACCAAGAAAGAAGCCATGGCAGGGAGATTGGAACCAGATGATATTTAAGGTCCCTTTCTTCCCTAACCATTCTATGATGCTTTGATTCATTCTGTGAAGTTGTCTTCTGTATAAGTGTTAGGATGGAAGAAAGAAGACTCAATATTATATATTTATTAACTTGATTGGAATCCCCAAAACTGACAAACTTAAAATATTCTTGGAGAGAAGGTTAACACTGCAGAGGACATTCAGTGCTATTCTCAAGAAGGAAGAAAGTCATTTGGAAATTGGTTCAGAGGATCAAATCATGGGTTTTGACTGACAGAGGAAGACTGAAGCCAAATTGCAGTGACTCCTGCAAACTTAATTTGGAGGGCCAGGGGACAAAATCCTGATCTATACAGCTACTGTACTAAGTGGAAATATTCATCCTCTTTGCATAAAGAAAGTTTCACTGACACCTATTTAACACCTCCAGTTGCCCTTAAAGAGATACCTGAACCATGGAGTGATAATTTTGTATTCTGTACCCCATCTGCTACCAAAGTTTCCTCCTGCTGTAGAGGTCCAGCCCAATGATTCTGCTGCACAGAATTCCTTCTGCACTGAAACTTGCCATATAAGGATTCACTAAAGAGAGCAGATTTTATTTACGCCAAAATATGTTTTGCTGTTTCTAAGCTATTTGACAATGTTATGGTCACTAATTGATTCAATATTTTTTTGGCAAAACATCAGCATGGTTGAGGCCTTTCTGGTTTTCATAGACAAAGCCAGTACCACGGTTTGTTTTCATTCTTTACAAAGGCTTTGCAGCACATGTGGTACAAACTCCTCCTTCCTCTCCTTGTCTCTGTGAGCTTAAAGTGCAGATGACAGAGTTTTCTTAGGCATGTGCATAGATTCAGTAGGGGGAGGCTCTCAAAGTCACACAAGGCTCTTCTTCCTTCCTTCCACTTCTGTCAGCTCCTACTCAGATCTTGTAAGGGGCAGAAGGATGTTCACCCCATCTTGCAGCAAACAAGGAAGTACTCCTGCCAGTTTTACTGCATCTAAACACTGTCAGTATTATAGTTAGGAGACGTGGGCTTTCCTTGAAGTTGCCTTGAAGATTTAAGGCCACCCAGCTGGAGTAGTTGGTGGCAGCAGGAGTAATAAGGCTCTTACAGTAGAGTGAGCATGAAAGGGAGGCAGTGAGTCTCTAGGAAAGTCTGTGTTGTAGCAGCCACAGTAAACACCCCTGCCAATGATTAAGATATTGGTATCAATTTGTTGGAGGCTGGAGAATAGTGATCTAGTCCTGAGGGCTGTGAGTCAGAGTCAAAGACTCTTAAGTGATGCCTATCTACAGAAAATGCTAGGGGTAATGCAGAATGGCATCCTGGTGCTGAGTTTAGGAAGGAGTCTTCTGGGACTTTGCAGAGGGCTTGGTAGAGGAAAAAACATCGTAGATTTCGTAAGCTATATATTTCCCAGTTCCAACTCAGAAAAAAGTGTTCTTTAAATACACGAATAACTCTGTTCCACACTTGAGAAATATCAAGACTCCAATAGAATTGTCCTGTTGTGCTTTCATCTGGCACTAAACTGTAAGGGACTTGCAAAAAGCTTTCCAGAAAGCATGTCCTGCTTTTTCTGCTCATCTCTTGTCCACAGTGACTCATGCTTTATTTACAGGTGTTGGTTATTTAAATATATTTTTGTCAATAATTCTTCTTAAAAGGCAGGTATCTATCTGTTCTATATGCGAAGAAACTAAGACTATGTCTATAATGTCATGCTAACTTCAGGCAAGACTTTGACCTAGTTGTCCACATAAGCTGTATTTTAGTTCTTATTCCAGCTCTGGTCTGAAGTGAACCCACTGACTATAAATGAACTCAGGCATTGGACACAGACTACACATGATTAATTTTTGTTCACATGATTAGTTTTTGTTCTGATGATCAATTCACACACAACAATCCAGACAAGGAGCTTCAGCAAACTTAATCCCTGCTATCAAAGGACAACTAAGTGTAGCTGTAAAGATCTCAGACTTGTGAAATTCAAGAGGCAAGGAGTGAGGAAAGGCCTGGTAAAAGTTTAGGGAAGAAGTGGGTGAAAATATATTGGACACTTCTTTGAAAGCAGGGATCAAAAGGCAACACAATAAGAATTACGTAGCAAATGATTGATCTGAAGGACTCATTGGCACAGATGTCATGGAGACTGAAAGTTTACTAGGTTTACAGAAACAGTTAGATGAATGTGAACATCCAGGGCAAATTATGAGGAATATAAAATTCTTGTGCTTTGTAGAATAAGCCAACTGTAAAAGAGAGTTCTCTTCAATTTACTATTGCCTTTTGCTGTTAAAGCAAAGCTGGTTACTTTCTGCTCTGATCATTCCTTTCCTGCATTCTTTCTTTTTGGCATACAATACTTCAAGCAACACCTGAAATTCTGTGATTTCCATGGAGCCCCAGATGAACTGTGACCTCTTGAGTAATGAAGCTATATAATCTTAACTGGAGAGTCCCATGTTAAGATGAGAACCTATATTACAAATAACAATTTTTCCCCGGCATTGTGAAATGTTTCAATATTTTTTTTATGCTGAACTAATGTTTCAGAGAGCTCCTGAGTATAAGTACTTGATATTCTTACGTAGTGGTAATTGAAAGCACAGTAACTTTTGCTCTTAAGGAAAAAAAAAAAACAAACCCTGGAAAATTTCCATAATGTCAATCTTATTTCAACAGGAGAATTTATTGAATGGATTCTGTCATCATGCAGTTTTATGCCCTCTATTTCTGCAAAATTTGCATCAATTTAAAATAAATTCTTTTTTGAAAGTCTAATCAGGTGTAATAACTGTCATCAAGATCATTCTTGAGGAAATTGGTGGCCTGTGGGGAAGCAGAATGAAAATCAGGATTTTTAACCTGCATAGGTCTTGATGTCTTCAGACATGGCATGCTTATTCTGATCCTTGGTTGCAGCGACATAGATAGCACCTTCATCTCCTAAAAATGTCTGATCAAACAGCTGTTGTTATGGGGCTCCTGTGACCTACTAGTGCGAGAATACGCCTGTTGAGCTACAAATCAGATACTGACCTGATCAGATAATGACATGAGCTATTTAGAAATGCAGACAGAATAATTTCCACCCTGACTCTTCAATGAAAGCACACCAAATCCAATCTATTTGAATGGAACATAGAATAGTTTGGGTCAGAAGGGACCTTCAAAGGTCATCTGGTACAGCCACCCTGCAACAGGACATTATCAACCGTACCAAATTGCTCAGAACCATATCCAGTCTGGCCTTGAATGTCTCCAGGGATGGCACACCTACTACCTCTCTGGGCAATCTATTCCAATGTTTTACCACTCTCATTGTAAAACAATTCATCCTCACATCTAGCCTGAGGAACATAAAGGACTCTTGCTCTTTTATTCTATGCTTCCATGTCTGGATGAGTCAGAGGCCTCATTATCCCAAGTATCCTATAACTTTTCTATACCATCACAATGTCATTGGATCTTAGGTGATCTAGAAGCATAGATGGTGTTGCTAGCTTGGCTCAAGAAACAAGAGTGAGTGAAAACATTCTGTCATACTAGTACGCAATTGTACACTGTTTTAAACTTTTCAGGTAATGATATTAATCGTGTCATACTAGACATCTGAAACAGAGCCAAGGATATGCATGCAGTTTCTGATAAATTCCCCAAAGCAAAGTTCTTAATTCTATAGCAGTAGTATTCTTTAGGGGCAGTGGGATTTGAGTATGTGGGGTAAGGCATGATGAGTAGTACAAACTATCCCAAAGTGCTGGAAGTGAGCATTTGCTGTGTCTGAAATGAATATGAAGGTCTTATTTTAGCTCCTGTTTAGCAGTTTCTAGGCAGTTACAACAGTTACTGGGTTGCCATTAAGTTAATGGGGTCCTTGCTTAGTTTGAAAAGAGTGCAGACTTTGGCCTATGAAAATCCCCCAGCTTGGTCCTATTCTTTGGAGGCCTACTACATGATCTCAGAGCTCTCTTGTTACATTTTGATTAGGTTTTTGTTCTTAAAAATTGTTTGCTGTTATTCTGAAGTTCTCAAATCAAGAATTTGTCCATGCATTTGTATAATGTATGATTAAAATTTATAGGATTCAGATGGCTATTGAGAGAAGCAGATGAAGGAAGGCTCAAGAAATCATTCTTAATTTTCCAGCACCAAAAATCAGAGCCCCTAGTTGGATGAAAAGTTCCCTTCTTATTGCTTACAAGTAGTTTCTGTAATTGGCAAAATTGCCTGTTATTGTTTGAGTGTGTTTGGATCTCCTGCGGTAGGTTTTATATGTTTGAGAATTGACTGGAAAGAAAAGCAGTGGCTTTCCCAAGTCACTGTTTCATTCACACAGACTGAGCTGTAGGTATGAGATTAACAGGGTCTGACATGAATGGAGCTCCTTCTCTCTCAGGCCTATTGGAAAACAAAACACATACCAGCATACATTTGAGCAACTGTGAGTTGACTTTGGAGAGCACTGGTATTTTTACACGATAACAGTCCGTTGGATTCCCTCATAACTCTTTCAGTTCTTCATTACATAAGGACTTTTCCTGAACTGCAGGACAGAGAGCAGCATGTATGTAATCCCTGTTTCACACTAATGCATCACATGTGCTTTGGATTTCAAACATCAATATTTGTAGGAACATACAGTAGGGCTCTTTCTATGAGCAGGGATTGGATTCTCACACTTACCACACTTCATGGACTCTCCATAATTCACTGAGCATAGGCTTTGCTTTTCTTTATTTAATTCTTGTACTTGAAAATTACCCCTTTATATTTAAGTATTGTAGAACCCTTCAGTAACAATGCAGAGAACTACAGTAAGACATTTACAAGAAGAGGCTTTCTTATAGATGAACATCACTGTGTAGTTTTTATTTATCTCCTAAGGTAATTGTTTTAATTGATCTTAGGTTTCCATCAGGTGCAAATCAGCACATCTGTAACAATTTCAGTAGTAACATTGATTTACAGTAGTGAAAGGGTTAATCTAATCTCATTCCGGTCATACTTGTAGACAGTGAAATCTGTAACAGTATTTTTAGGAATGCCCTTTATTAACTGGTTAATTTGTCTGGAATAGTTTTTGTGGCCTGATCCTATAACATTACAGAAGGAAGTAAAAACCAGCAACTGGGCTTATTGATTATAGGAGGTAATGGTACAGAAAAAATTCCCAGGCCTGCACACCCAAAAGAAAGGTGTTGTCATCCCTAACTGTAAGTGCCAAGTCCCCTTGGTGGAATCCAGAATTCAGTGCTAAGTACCAAGGTTCCTGATACCTGGTGGGCCAAGGTAGGTGTCTCAGAATGGTAATCAAAGCAACCAATGCTGGGAGCAGGAAGTTCTGTAGAGTAACCAGTTAGAAGTGCTAAGCACTGAGCCCTCTCTGAAACAGAGGTTTGCATTCTAGACAGCACAGAGGTTCTTCCGTCCATTCAGAATCCAGTGGCATGACTCGTCTGCTGAATATAGGTACCTATCAGTCTTTTTCCAGATAACTAGTAGAGCTCATTGTTCTCTTTTAAAACACAACTACAAGCAAAGCAGGACATGCCTTTTATGTAAGAACAGAGTAGCTAGTAATTTCACCCAGAAAGGAGGAGAGCTGGCTTCTGTGCCCCCTCACACCCTGCTGAAGTCTGAGGGCGCTCAGCATATCAGTTAATAATGAAGCTATGTTCCAGTGTGAGGGGGAGTCACTTTTGACCCCTGCAGCCTTCACCAAACATCTAAATGTGATCAATTGAGCTATAAAAGGACTATATTCTTCTTTTCGTAACACCATGGCAAAACTAATCATATTAGTACAATTGCACCACAGATGTTGGCCTTGTATGTCTCAATTATTTCACCTGCTTCAGTTGCAGGCTTCAAAGATCTCAACTGAACAAAGCGTCCTGTTTCTAAATATGCTGTTTGCATTTATCCACAATTAATAATCTGTAAAAAAATAATGAAAACCTAGAAAGTAGCGTTCTCAGAGAGAATTGCACTCATTTTCTTTTGCGTGCTCACAATGAAATGCTTGTGAGTGCTCGTAACAGCAGACAGCTTCTGTTAGCTGCCTTTTGCCTGCTGAGTTAAACAGAAGGAAAAATGTTAATGGTTAGAGCTTGTCAGCAGTACATTGCCATTCACGTTTAGTCACACTTCACTATTGTTTTGCATAGTTGTTAGGATACAGATATTTCTGGGGTCAAAAGGGGAGTGGACTCATCCCTCTGGAAACTTTAATAAAGTTTCAGCTCAATGCAAGCCCTGCTATACACTTAAAAATCAGTTCACTAACTAATCAATGATGAATCAATGGGCAATGTGAGAAATGCTTATTTATAATTTCTGATTTCTCTGCATGTAATATTTTCTACTCCTTTTATAAAGGCATGTAGCATACTTAAGAATATATTCTACTTTGCTTTTTTTTTTTTTTCATTAAGAGATCTCTAATTGCTTTAGAAATACTGACACATATAAGGGAAAAGATGCAAGTGGAACTGAAAGCAGATAAAATTCAGTCATAGGATTCAATAGATCTGAGTTTAATTCCATTCCTTCAGTGATAATGGATAATTCACTTGGTCTTCCTGTGCCTGGATGTAAAATGAAGTGAATTCTTCTCTCCACTGTGCATCTTGTGTATTTGTACTGCAGGATCTTGGAAGCAGAGACATGCTCTTGCTATGTCCTCAGAAGGTAGCTTGGTGAGACTGTGTACATTATCTGATTTTTTGTTTGCTATGTGGAGGAAAAAGTGATCAGTCAGAACTGAGTGAACACCATTCTGTAAGCCTAACTCACAATCTCAGAATCTTTAGGTGACGACAAGATTTGCTTTTCTCTATAAATCCAGCTTTTACTGGCATCTCTACTAAAGCACTTTCCTTCTTACTCTGTTGAGTTTCAAATTTGGCATGAGTGGGCTGTAGGCAGTTGATAATTTGACCAAATTTAAAGTTATTTGAACAAGCTGTTTAGAAGTTGCAGAGCATGGTGAGGGGTGGCAGAAATGTATTTTGTTCAGGGTTGGTTTTTTTCCTCCTTTGCCGTGGCCTAGCAATCAGACAGAGCCAGAGATGTTAGAGTGCTATGCGTAATCTGATAGGCTGTACTACATAGACCTTAATAGGCTGTTGAACCAAATAGAGTCTTCAGGCTGTTGAAAAGCATGTTTGGAAAGTGATTGAGTTAGGAATTTTAGAATAGCGTGCCAGAATCCAGCATATTCCTAGGGGGGCAACCTATTCTGGTGTTTTCTTGAAAGTTCATTAGACTGCTGGTACAGCCAAAGAGGTTGTAAGCAGCACAGTCAGGGGTGTAGCAGAGAATATGCAATGACAGAGATGGTGAGGATGATCTTTCTAAGGCACACAGAGGTTCAACAAGCAAAATGGAACTTTACTTGAGTGTGTTTGTCCAGGAAAATACATATAGTGTTGTCAAATTGCCAAATCAGAAACCAACCCCCCAAAATCAGGAAATTAGTTTTTCATAACAAAAAAAACTATATAGCTTTTGAGCACAAGAAGGTTGGAGCATCGTGGACTTCTGAAAGTAATGTTTTTTCCTCCTACAAGAGTTAGAAACAAACACTCAGACTTTTAAGTCCTGTGTTGTATGTGCTTTTGCTGTTGTTTTACGGCCCAATGTGAGATGCAGTAGTGACATTCACCTGAAATTGTGGTGTGCTTTTAAAGACACCTCATGATATTGCCACTGCTGCTTTGAAATAAAACAGCCTTTTGGAGTCTAAATTGTTCCTGGTGTTAGACAGATATGCTATCTCCCAGTTTTCTCTTTTTAAGAGTGGGAGAGGCAAAGTGTGCGTTAGCATGATCTAAGAGCCTAGTACCAGTGTGGGTTCTGTGTCCTCTTATAAAAGAAGAAAAAGAGATAGGGACTGGATTTTAGACCCAGACTTTTATATGCAGAAATGCAGTATGAATGTGAATACCAAAAAGATGATTGCATAAACCTTTTCCCCATAGTAGCTGGTACTAAGGGATTGCAAAAATGTAGCTTTTCCTATCTCAGAGTAACCAGTGTCTTAAATCATAATTTCTCCCATATATCTGAATCAAAAGCATTTCAATATGTGTTAAATAACTTTAATATCAGCAACAGCTGTTTATTATTGAATAGTTCCTTGAGCTTCAGGAATACATTAAGTTGTAGGGGGTGAGATATTTTAATTACTTATCTAGTTCTGAAATTTACCAACCAAATGAAGACTCAGTGAGCTGGTACTTCATTGAGCTGCATCAATCTTAACTATAAGCCTAACAAAAGCGCATTTAATAAAAGGGGTGTAAGAACAGAAGCAGGGTGCCTCCATCTCCATCCTACTATGTACAAAGCCTCTGCCTCTACTCAGTAGAGTAAGCTGCTTGACATTTCAGGCGGGTTTACTCTTACCGTCACACTCTCTGGTCTCTGTTCTGCACCTTCTGCCCATAATCCATTTCATAAGCCGTATGAAAAAGTCAAGTTTTCCTGTCCACCTAAGGGTGAGTGAGCCAATGTAGGAATGGTAAGATTCCTCCCCATTCTTTCTGAGGGAGATGTCGATCAAGTGATTTAGCACAGAATGACCTAGACAGAAACAGTGCATTTAATTTTTAGAAAGAAACATAAAAAGGGAATTTTTCTTGAGAAAACCTTCGCAGCTAAAAGAGCTGGTTTAAACTTCTGATCTACATCTCTGCTTGCTGTCAGAATATAGTCACAGGAATGGCAAGTAGGATAAAAGTTAATTACTTCTGTTTATAAACCTAATGAACCTCCACTGAAATATCTGGGGCTGATCAGCAAGTAAGAATTATATTTTTTTAAAAATAGATGAAATATTTCAAATTCTGTTAATGTGGTGCATTGCCATGCAAATGAAACATTCCAAAACAACGTATCAAAAAAACCTTATGAAGGACTTGTGAGACCCAGGTTCACCTCCTTGGAGCATTTTTCCTAGAGGAGAAAATTCTGTGACAGTTTTCTTTATGCATGTGACTACTCTGTTACAGGCTGTTGCCTGTGCTAAAGGCTGCTTTCACAGTTTGATCAGAGATTCTTCCCTGGACCTGAACTTCCTGCTCGAAGTTTCACCTCAACCACTGCACTGCTTGAGGGTGAATCTGTAACTCCCAGCAAAACATTTCTAACTGAAAAAAATATAAATGATGGACCATCTCAGAGTGGGACTGGTCCTTGTACTGATCTATTCAAGGTTATTGTGTCTCTTTTTCCAGTCCTTTGCAGTTTGAAAAGAATGATTGAAAGTCTTGAGCACCCGCCTTAGATCAAAAGGCTTAAGAAGCTCAAAATTTCAATCTTACCTGAGGTAAAACAAAACACCAATGAGAGAGTGAGGTTTCTGGTTTAATCTGTTAATAAAAAATAATATTTTAGTTGTTTATATAACAGAATGTAACTCACTAATGCAATAACTTGCCAGAAGTGTGGTGGACTCTCTACCACTGGCAGGTATTTGGAAAGACACCCATCACATCTTTAAAATGCACACTACAGATTAACCATGTGCTACAGCATTGTTGCATAAATCATTGTGTGGATTTGTACAGATGATTCTAGTGGTCCCATATGGTTTTAAAGTTTGCCTGCCTATGAACTAAAAGATGCTTTGGGTAATGCAAGATTACATATCCTGTAGGACTCTGCCTCTGTGTTTACCCCATATCCCAGGACTTCCTTTAAGGTTGCTGTTCATGAGATTAATTATTTATGCTTATTCCTACCTGGCATTTTTGTTCTGCCAACTATACACCCAGGAATGTCTTGCCGGAGTGCATAATGTACCTTGCTACAGCTCTGGGTGAAGAGGATTCCAGATTTGCTGTTGTTCTGTGTGTCACTGGCCACATGAATCATGTGCCTTGAACCACTTATGGAACAGAAATCCTAAAGATAGATTGACTTTCTTCCACTATTGCTATAGCAATCACTTGATGAATATGGAGCCTGAGGCTGGCTTTGAATTTAATACTCACACAATTTAGTTATGCTGGGAGCAGGGTTTTGGTGTATATTTCCTTAGGGGGGGTTGCCTCTCTGTTTTTATTGTTGTTTTATGTGCTCATTGGAGATGCTGAAGTCTGAACGATGTAGGTTGACCGAGCATTTAGAAACTCTGCTTCATGATTTCTGGTGCCTGTGACCCTGTTCATTGACAGTCTGCCTTCTTCTGCCTTTCTGGTACCATGTAGTTCTGCCAAGGTGCATTAACTCAGCCTTACATCTTCTGGCCTTTGCTCCCCCTGGGGCACAAAGCCACGTGTTCAGCTCCCAGCACTGACAGATGAAGGTAAACACTTCAGGATAAGCAAGTCTAATGCTCCTTATTTGCACACCTAGGGGAAAATCAAAGTCAGCCATTCATCTCTCCTGTTCAGTAAACACAGAAGCCAACTAGGCTGCACTGCATGTGGTTCCCCAGGGGATTGTTTTCGTAAGACTTCATGTGAGGATTTTTGTTGCTGATTTTGAAAATATTTTGAGGTTGGATTGTGAATGTGATGTCCTCATTTACAGCCTTTCCTGAACCATAAATCAAGGGATATGTAATTAAATGAAACAGATAGTCAAAACCTTGACTAAGCTGTTTATTGAGCCTGGAAGGGAAAGGGATTCTGTGGTTTCACAAAGATCTTATATAAAGATCCACTTATAAAATGCAGTTGTCAGGGTTCAGGTATGGCGGCATTAATGCACTGTATGCTGCCTGCTAAGAAACCCATTTACCAAGTCAAAAAAATACTGTAGGACAGTAAGAAATTAGAGTTGTTCAACTCAAATAACTTGCTTAGGCCTATAAATTATTTGTTTGGTTTTTTTCCATGAACCAAAACTGAAATCTGTTTTGTGCCTCCTCTTCCCTCCCCATATTTTTTCTAACTATTGTAAAAGGGGAGATAATGGGTTTTTTAAAATCAAATGATGTGCTGAATCTTTTAAGGTGCTTTAAAATTTAATTTTATTTCATGAAATTACTTTTCAAGCAAAAGGCTGTTTCTAGTTGAATGAAATTTTGAATGGGAGAAGAATGAAAATGTCAATCTTCTTGCTGGGAAGATTTCCAAATCTTTCAAATCATGTTCGTGAAATGTTTCAGTTGGAAGAGTGCTGCACTTTGAGATTATGACAAAAAGTTTCTGTGGAAAAAAAAGATCATCATACATAAGTACCAAAAAGTTGATAGGATTCTTGGTTTTAATTTCTTATTTCTGAGTTAGTTTATATGAACTGGAAAAGTTTCCTTCTTTCCTCCGTCTGCTCCTCACTCCTGTAATATAATCTGTGCAACCAAAACACTGTGGTAATGATGGTCACTCTTACAATGGATTAAGCTGTTTTTTTAAGAGCTTAGTCTACAATGGTGGAGTTTGGAACACAAGGTAAGAGGACAGGAAATTGCTGTTTTCCATGATCTAACCAATGGGGCACTTTGTTGGGTTTCTGCATTGTAGCACATTGCTCTCTAGAGGAGTGAGTGCCTCTTAAGTCCTGGGAATGCTGTAGCAGACTCTCTCACTTTTCCTAGCTGCTGGAAACATCCTATTGCACACAGACTGACGGGCCCAGAGAGTAGAATCATAGAATCATAGAATAGT